>NC_133619.1:170600923-170745923 GCF_048593235.1 Sminthopsis crassicaudata | reverse complement strand
TGAAATCCCAAACACATTTAACTTCTTCACCCTTTGCCAATAATTTTGCCATCCAATTAACTTATCAAATAATTTTTGAGGGATTTAAGATGAATATAACATAGTCTTATATTTCTAGAAGGTTATAACCTGATAAAGAGTAAACAATATATAATATATACTCATATATGAATATATACAAATTTTGCATATTGATATTTCATATATATGTACAAAAATTTAGTCATGAAGATATCTAAAGAACCATGTAAAATTACAGTAAGAAATGTCATGAAGTAAAACATAGCTAATTATTAAATGGTTTATATCACTACTAATTGCTGTAGAAATCCAGATGAAAGGTTAGCTGAAACTGAAGTGATTAGGGATGGCTTTAGGTAGTAATTAGGATTTGATCAAAACCTACAAGATTTACCATGGAAATTTTCAATAAATCCACATAGCCATCTTAAAAGAAGAGCTATATCCTAAAATTAATTCACTTCTATGAGTATATATTAAACTTCAATCTAAAAATAATCTACTAGGCACTGAGGAGACAAAAATGGAATTGTCTCTGCCCTCAAGGTCTTTATATTCTTTTGAGGGAAAATAACATTATGGGTAAATTAATACAAATATATACAAGGTAATTTCACATAATGCTTTTGTTTTTACTGATGACCAGTTTTTAAATGTTTTTTAGTTCTCAAAATAAAACACTTGCTGATTGCTAATTTTTAATTTGATTTGGACATTTTGATTCAGTGAGGAATCAAATCAAACATGTTTTAATTTTAAACAGAGGCATCATATATTATTTTGATTCTGATTTTAATTGTTCCAAAGGAAGCCTAATCCATTTCAAAAAATAAATTTGATAGAACTCTAAAGAGATCTGCTGAATTTAAATTATAAAGTCCTAAAATCACACCTCTTGTATAAAACATGTTAACATCACTTACCAATTTTAAAAAATAAGAAAAAGTCAAAATATAGATTAATGTGAATCTGTAGGGCAATTATTAAGGTCCTTTGGTTAAAAACTAAGGGAAATGATGATTTCCTATTAAGAGAAAGCACAATAAACAAAAAGAAGTTTTCATTATACAATGCCCAGTAGAAAGAACTTATATATAGAAAGCTGACTAGCTTTTGCTTTATATAAAGGTGGCATGTATGTGATGAGAACTTCCATATGGACCATTCTCCTGCTAGCTCTGAACTTTTATAGTGTCTTCTTGCAACCTTTATTTATTGCTTATTACTTTTAAAACTCTACTTTGTATTCTACTTATTTTTTGTTTATTCCTTGTACTACATTATAAGATATGTGAGGACAAGGACTGTTCCTTACACCTAATGGCCCACAAGTTGCCTCGAAGGTAGTAGGAATTGAACTGTTGTATTGCCAGATTCCATGGTGAAAAAACAATGGACCCACAGTTGTATTACAATTTAAGAAAGGATCAACTTGTCTAATTAATAAACATCTTTTGGAACAAAATAACCAGGACAGCATGGAGAAATGAATTATGTAAATAGATCACTCTGGTTAACCTGAGAGAAAAAGAATATCCAAAATACTCTATAACAAATTGAATTTTGATTATATGATGATGACAATTCTGTCATTCAACAAGGGAAAAACCATAGCTTTCATTTCTTTCCTTCAATATGTTGTCTTGAATATAGTACCAAGTTATGAGTTGCCAGAAAGGGCCTAAGAAATTCAAGAAAGTAAATGAGAATTATATTCATATTAATGAATAGAAAAATAATCAATAATTAAGAATTTAATAAAGAGCAAGCACTGTGCTATGAAATGAGTTATCCTGAAAGTCAATGGAGCTATAAGTTAGGGGGCTCTCTACTTATACCTATGCTTTCCCAAAGCATAAGGTAAATTTTTAACTATTAAGATTAAAATGTTTTTAAAAGTCATAGGTTTCATTTTTTTATTTTCATCTAATACATTTTCAATAAATAGCTTATATTTTATAAAGAACACTGTGATTCAGATTGACAGTGAAAGGTGAATCCCTTCCTCTTCTTCTCAAAAAATAATGATTTCATGGGATTTTTGCATTGGAATGAAAAGAAACTAAGAGATCACCTAACTTCCACATTTTACAAATGAAAAATAACATACAGAGAGATTATATTATTTCTCCAAAGTTATACAGTTAATAAATAGCAAAGTTGGATTTCATGGTTTTCATCTTACATTTGGCATGATGATAGTTCCTCATTATCATGAGGTAAATCACTTCAAAAGTATAGCATGACTTCCAGGAAATATGCCTTTATACTACTTAAGCTCTTGGTACTGCCCAGGAGGTGAATTTATAAAAGTGAAAATGTTTGAAAGTTATGTCACTAAGAAGAACTTTCATTTTTAATAAAAATTGTAGAAAAACAAAACATTTACAATTAATTTAGAATTGTTTTCACTCAAGTGAGAGAATTTTCAAAAATTACTAACTGTAATTTTGTTTTCCTTATTTTGAAATGGGTGCGGCAAGGGGGTAGGGCCAATCTTCTGGTCATTTATCTGCAGTGAGGAGATAGACTTTAAATCCTACCATTCTATGTCACAAAAAATGACTATTTCAAATACCTGAAGCTCACTGAACAGAAGTCAATTTGTGGATTTTTTTTTTAAATGAGAGAAATAAAGCTTTCCATTTTTAAATACTAAAAGGCGGTTTTATCCCTGTTAACAAATACCAATTGTTATTAATTTGGTTGCTACATTTTAAAACCAGGTGTTTTAGTTTTAACTTTCTCTTGATAGGACAAAAACCTGGTAATGGGCAGTATGAAGGTAAAAACAGTAATGGGGATTTTTGGGTGACACATTTAATAGTCCAAATGAAAAATAATTGAATACTTTGCCAGTTGAAAGTAGTTTATCACCACGGGTATTACAGTGTTTAGTGTTACTTAGTATGACCATGTTAAAGCAAGAATGGATTGTTCAGAGAGTGAAGTCTATTATTTGTGGTCTATTTAGGCTGCTGTTTCTTCAAGGGAAAATTCCTCTTTCTTGAAAGTAGAATGCTTTAACCAAAAAGTGTAGTGAAAGTAAATGCTTGCAATAATAAACTCTTACCTAAGGTGAAAAACATTACTATTAGAGTGGGGAAAGAGGGGGAGAAATCCTGTAGATAATTCAGTAGTCTGCTTACAACTCCAGATTCCAATTATTAAGTGACACTTTACTATCCTCTTACTGCTGCAAAATATTTTACAACTCAGATTTGTCTTTTTAAGTTACCACTGCCTGCTTTTACCAACATTTCCATGAAAAGGATCCACAAAGTAGATCTATTATAAGGATAATAAGCAAGTTATTAATCTTATATTTTTGGGCTCCATTTTCTAAAAACATTGCTATCCTTCTAAATGTTAATTAATACTAAAAAACAAATGGGGGTGTGTGGAGTGAGGGCTCCTGAACTGTTGCATTCAACTGAACCTTGTGTTTATATTAAAATGTTCTGTCATGTGTATCCCTGACTAAAAAGAACGTTAGATGCTTAAATGATGTCTTGTACATAATATAGGATCTCCACTGTGAGTGCTGTTCATACAGTTCTGGTGATGCCTTATCTGGGGTTTTTGTTTTTGTTTTGTTTTGGGTTGTTTTTGTTTTTGTTTTTGTTTTTGTTTTTGTTTTGGGTTTTGTTTTGTTTTTTTGTTTTGTTTTTTTGTGGCAGGGGAGGGAATCTTTTAATAATCTGATTAAAAATTTTAACATATTAAACTGTACCTTCCTATATTCTAGGAGTACAACATTCTCTCTCCGTGATAAAAATGTAACAAGCTGAATAGTCTTTGCTTTTGTTTCCTTCATTACGAGTTTTGCTCCATTTTAGCGCTGAGATTTGCTTTACAGGGAAGTGTCTGCATACCTCCTTCCTTTTGTCTCAACCAGAGGGTTTAATAGCTAAAGTAACTGAAAAGGACTACCACCAGAAAGGCTTTGGTTTCCAGAGTAACCGTAAAAACAGACCCCAGTCTCCATGGCAAAGAGAAAAGCTATTTGCTGCAGCCTTTTCAGACCTTGAACAGACACTGACAGTTTTCCTATAATCACTGCAGATTATTTGTAGCAACTAACTATATTATAATGTTAACTATAGGAGGTCTTTGAAAATATGCAGTGTAAAAAAAAGAATAAAATAAATGCAATGGTTTCCCTCTTTCTGCATTTGATTGTGAGAATATTATCAATTTAAAATTCATAAAATAGTTTGTTCTAATAATCCAATTTAGGATGGAGTAACCTTTATCTTTACTTTGAAAAATCAAGTAAGATATCTCTTCCTATCTAGGGATCTATGTACTGTTTGAACATCAAGGATTCATTCATTTCTACTGAGGAACAAACGTAAAGTATTCCATGGTTTTATTGTATGCAATTTACTATACAGTTTCTTTTCAACTACTATAGGATCAACTCTGCTTAATCTTAAGTACTTAGTAGCTGCTTCTTCCTTGTCTTTTCCAAGATATGCCCAAATTACACAATATATATTAAGAAGAAAAAAAAGCATCACTGTAATTCATGGGACTACAAACCCTGCAATACAATTACCTAAATTACTAGTGCACATGGTAAGTGCTCCTTGTGGCTAATCATTCAGTCCTCTGAATTGCTTGACTCGCCAATAGTTTATTCTTACAGCAATCGCAGTAGTATTCACTTTCTAGCCTACATGTTGAGTTTGATCTTCACTGCTGCTAATTCCAACTTGAAATGTATTTAAAATTTAATCTGAACTATAATTCCAAAAAAGCATCTCTTTACTTATAGAATAGGGTTCATGACTAGGTTCATTAAAATACCATACCTGCAAGATTACTTCAAATGAAAACAAAGTAAAATTTATTGTTCACGCTCTCTTTTTCAGCCTGGAACACATATTAAAAATAATTAAATTAGAAACTAACCATGTTAATTCTTTACATTTATCCATTATCTAGGTATGTAAAGCACATTTGTGTTTCAAAATTTAATGTGTGTTATAATTGGCAGCTATTGCAAGGATTGTATATTTCTGGGGAAAGAAAGGTCCACTTAACCTTATAAATTTGGAATTAATGTTAAGTTGCATTTTTATTAATATTGAAAATTTGATTTGATTTGTGATTAACCAAATGTGAAAATTTTCATTTCCCTAAAATGTCAATGAGCCTGAAATGTTTAATATTAAAGTTCAAATGCAAAAAACAAAACAAAACAATATTGTCTAAATATTTGTAGATCTTTGATTTTGAAAATACCATTAAAATACTGTCATTGAATTGCTCCTATTCACTAGAATTTGGAAAACAAACATTATATAATAGAAATTAGAATTTGCCTATTTTAAAAAAGCAATTTATAGCATTCAACTTATGGGAGTCTGTCATTATTTTGAAATTTCATTCAAAAACTTTTTCTGGGGGGTATGAGGTGTTTTCCTGCCTCTCAGCATCAAACAGATTTACTGAAATGTTACACAGCAGAGTTAAAGATAACATGTTCAATGATGTAATGTTCTTTCATATATACAAGACCTAATCCAGGTTTGAATTAAGTTTCTCTCATGGTATTTAAAAAAAAGGAATAAAACACAAACATGTTTATGATTTTAAATGCTCTATTCATATGTTAAATTCTATGCACATGACAGAAAAAAACAACAACTAGGAAATGGATTAAAAGGAGAAAAACAAAAAAACAAACAAAACCATGTATTACAAACTACATGTAGTATAGCTCTTAAAAATATCAAATTATTAAACAATATCTCAACAGAAAAAAAAACCTGGAAGGAGTTAGTAGTAATGCCTTATCTCTTTCACTTTTTCCTTTCCTAAGAGTGTATGTGTGTGAATTTGGCTCTCATCAAAATGAGAAACCATTAATACACTAGCTAGAGTCAAGCAGAGTTCAGCTGAGCATTCACATTTCTGTGACAATGCACTTCAATCCAAACTCACTGTACATTATGGCCCTAGGCCTCTAGTTGGCACAGGCTCCCAAGACCTGTCAAATTGGGGGTCTAGTGAGTAGAAAAGGGGAAAAAAAACAAGGTTGTGAAAGGGAGCTTCAGCAGGGGAGAGGAGGGCAAGGTAAATATCTGTACTAGAATTTGGGTGAACTAGTAAACAGTCTATGACCTTAAAGGCTATTACTTTAAATCCCACTGTATCACTTCTCCCCTCTGTCTCCAAAGTATCTATTTATCTCGTAGATAGATCTAGTGCTGTATGTCACTCTCACATTACATGCTGGGGTTTTATAAATTGCCTAAAGATAAAAGGCTTATCCTGCTGAAAAAATAGTAAGATATAATGTTGAATTTGCACTAAAATGAAAAGTTTCCTGATACCCCTTATATATTTTAAATTGCTGTTTTCTTGCAATGAATATAATTCACTCTGTCTTTTCCAAAGTATAATCCCACAAGGGTTTTGACCAAACAAAAATGCTCTAATGATTGCAAATGGTTCAAATATTCTGTCCAGTGAGTTAAGTGATAAAAGTTTCTATGTTAAAAGAAATAATAAGTGGAATTTCACACATATTATAGTAATTGTGAAGCATCCAATTTACATAGAAATAATGTAAAAGAATTCTGACCATGATGGTTTAAGTGAATCATTACATGCATCGCTGATACATTTAGAAAACTGCAGTATGCCAGGTATGTTTCTTTTAGCATAATAAGTCTTGTAATGGAGCCTTTAAAAGCCTAAAATGTATAGTTAGATTAACCTTTCTGTTTTAAGGGATTTTTTTCTTTCTTTTTTTTTTCCTAAAAGAGGAGGAGAAGAAACAGGAAATCATTACAAAGTCAATTAAAGCAATATCATTTTCGTTAACTTGTTACTTGGTTTTCTCTGAGGCCCTCTTTTTCCAAGATACATTATTTTATTTACTTTAGATGAGGGTAAGAATTGGCCATTTTCTCTCCTATGTTTATGAGCTAAGAATTTCACTCAGAACCTTGGACAAGTACCAGTGGTGATTCTGAAAAGAGGATTATCTTTAGAAGTAAAGGCAGATTTCTTAAACTCTTAAGCTATGTTTTGTCCTAATATCATGAGGTGTGTGTGTGTGTGTGTGTGTGTGTGTGTGTGTGTGTGTGTGTGTGTGTGTGTATGTATAGGGAGGGGAACTTCCAATATGGAAATTCTATTGGTTGATACATATTAGGAAGTCATCTGTAATTTATAATACTTAAGAATACCTTTGAGGTACTGAAAACCCAAGTAACTTGCCCTGGATTACACACATATCTAGTACATGTAAGATACAGTATTTTAACCCAGTTCTTTCTGACTCCAAAACTGGCCCTCTAGATACAATGCCACATTTCTCTAAAAATGAACATGAGACAGACAACTATGTTTATAATATTGTATCTGCACATACATTTACTTTTGTAATACAAATATATGGTATCATATGTACATATGCACATATTTTACAAAGTATATGTATATAGATATACATGCTGGTTCTAAAAGTTATATCTATAAAATATATGTTATCTAGAAAAGGGTGGGAAAGGAGTTTTCTTTTTCATTTTCTACTCTTTCCTACTCTACCTCACCTTACCTCTGCCTCTGGCTAACCATTTGTAGCTATGATATTTCTTTATTCTAAATTGAAATAGGTTAGGTTTGTGAGAGAAAGTTATAAGAGAAGTTTTGCTATGGGGCCACAAAATCAGAAATTTAGAGCTAGTGCAGGAAGGGATGCCAGTCAGTGTGTACTGGAATCAAGTCCAACCTCCTCATTTTTCAGATGAGGAAACTGAGATCCAGAAGAGTTGTGTGTGGGGAAGGCAATTAGATGGTGCAGTGGATAGATTATCAATCCTGAGGTCAGGAGGAAATGAGTTCAGATCTGGCTTAAGACACTTAACATTTACTAGCTGTGTGACCCTGGGCAACCCCAATTGCCAATTTCCACAGAAAGAAAAAGAAAGGAAAATAAAGGAGAATAATACATGGCTAGTATCAAAGGCAGATCACAAAGTCAAGTCTTCTTGACTTCAGTTCATCACTCTATCCACTATAAGATGTGATAGGATAAATGAAATCTGGAGAAAAATGAGCAAAGATAATCCATCTGCCCTCTAACATAAATATTTCACCTGCTTTGCAATTCATTTTCATGTTATTCATGAGAAAAAAGAAATGCTGCTGCAAATTTTTAAAAGTCAATTTTTTTTCTGAACAATTAAGGTTAAGTGACTTGCCCAGGGTCATATAGCTAGGAAATGTTAAGTGTCTGAAGCCAGATTTGAAGACTAGTGCTCTATCCATTGCTTTACTTAACTGCCCCCAAAGTCAAATGTTTAATATATAATATTCTAATCCAAATTTTGCTTGCTTTATGTATTATCCATCATCCTCAATATTCTTTTCTACTTCTAGATTTTAAGAAAATAAGAAGTAATACAGTTTTACAATAGCAAAAAATTAATTAATTTTCTTGGTTTCAAATCCAGCATTCAAATGGTTAAAACAGATTTTAGATGAATCTAATTTTAAAAAATAGACATTCACACTAAAACTCAATTATTATGTGAGGAGAAAAAACTTCCCAAATATTCACCTTTTGGCTTCCATTTAGGAAGGTCTTGAAAGAAGAAATAAGGGCAATTTTTCAATGCAAATAGTGATTATGAATAGTTCTTACAGGGCAGAAAGGGCACAAGAGAGTGGATACAAGGGAAAAAAATTAATACATTTCTCAATCAGAACTAATAGTAACACACACTAAATAATTTTCTGCCTTTGGGCAATACAGAGTCAGATGATATTTGTCTTACCAATTTGTGAATAGGCAACATACTTGGAAATATCAAATATAATTTCATTTGACCTTCACTTAGACAGATAACTTCCCCAAATAATGCAAAAAGTCAACTCTGCTGTCATTAGCAGTCTCATAGAGTTTTCTGGGAGCATTGAGAATTTAAGTGACTTTGTTCTTAAACACAAAACTACTATGTGCAAGAGAAAGGACTTAAGCCTGGGTCTTCATAACCCCCATGCTGTGTTTCATTTCTAATATATTAAGTATCATCAAAAATGATTACATCTGAAAGGTAGTATCAATACAAAGAACATCCAATCCAGACGTTCTTAATATTTTTTGACTCATGAAACTCTTTGGCAGGCTAGACCCTTTTTCAGAATAATATTTTCAAATGGGTAAAATGAAATACATAGGATGATAAAGGAAAGTAATTATATTCAAATATAATTATCTATATATCTATATTGCCCTTTCTTTCTCCAGCTCATTTTATGGATGAGGAACTCAGACAAACAGGGTAACTGTCTTATTCAGGGTCACACAGCTAGGAAGTGTCTGAGGCCAAACTTTCTGACCAGATAGAACATCATAAATGTAGTTTATTTCATTGTTTTAATTTTATTTTAATAGTGTATCATATTTTTCAATTACATGTAAAGATGGTTTTCAACTTTCATCTTTGTAAGATTTTGAGTTTCTTTTTTTCCCCTTCTTCCTTCCCTCACCTACTCCCTCTCCAAACTAGCAAGCAATCTGATATAGGTTATATGTATTCAAAACAGTAGTTTAATTTTCAAAATTACATATTACTGCACAAAATAGAATGAAACAAAGAGGAAAACAGGAGGACAATAGTTTTCCAGGAAAATTTTAAAAGAAAAAGATTTTTTGAAGTGGGGCTTACAAGGAAGCTGAACTGAAGTTTAAAGTCTAGTGTACTATCACCTTTAGGAAAAAAGTTAAATAATTTTTTGTGACTAGGAAGTGGGTGCTTGATAGAACTAAATCTCTTTAAGTAAGGTCAGTAGGTAAATCGTCTCATACTACTTATCTTCTAGGAAGGCAGCTTAGAAAAGACAGGACTCAATAGGAAATCTACCAAAAGATGTTGTCCTCTCCGTACTAAGAATGAAAATGGGATTAAGGACCTTACATGCAAAAACCCAAATCACAGTTGCATGGCAGATTTTAGAAAAAGCTTTAGTATTCTGTTCAACCATGATTAGTCACCCAGCTTGTATGCAACAGAGATCATTTGTGTGATTTTGGCCAAGTCACTATACTGAGAATCATGAGACTTTTGTTTTAGTCTCAATTAAAATGATCTTAGTCAAGGAACTTTTTTTTTTTTTGGTCTTAATGTACATAAAAGAAAGTAATTGTTATCAGTGGATAAACTAAGGCCCATCCAGATTTTAAAATTTCCTATTTCTTTTTTTTTTCCATCCAAGAACAACAATACAATTTAGAAAGCCTAAAAGGCTGAAAGCATTAAGAAAAATATCTATTTCTAAACATTGTTTCATAGAAGCTAGATGGGAAGGGGTGCAAACAAATGATCCTTTCATACAAGGTAAAAGGGGATATGGTTGCATCTTTTTATATACAATTAGTCTAGAGAGAATTTTTAGGGGAAAAAATCACTTTAAAAGAATTCTTCACTTTCACTGTGCAGTGAGTTAAGGAAACATCCATAGCAGAGAACAGCACTCCAAGACACACTAAGAAAGCAACTTCCTTATCCCCTAATTTAGAGGCAAAAGATGCCAAGAAGGAATTAATCCCTCCATCCAGTCATGGCAGACTAGTCTCCTCTTGCCTTGTCTTGCCAGGAGAAACAACTATAAAGAATGAGCAAAGGAAAGGAAGCCACTCTGTTAGGATGAGTCGTCCCTGGCTACCCAGTCAGTTGTCACAACACAGGTCTGAAAAATAAACCCAACAAGACATGCCCAAAGAGAGGGCATTCATGTTTACAACACCACAGGAGAATTTTTTTTTCCTATAAGTTAAGTATCTTTTGTCTGACCTAGAGTTATTTTTCAAGGGTTGAAATGGAAAAGGGCCAAGTCATTATTTTAATCATCCTATCATTCATTAGCCACAAATGTTATCCTGCATAAAGGATTATTACAGTTATGTGTATAATTATATCTGGAAGAGTTTGTTCACAAGAAGGCCAAGTGTTCTAGTTTATTCTGGGAGCAATCCAAATCTGGTTCTGTTCCACATAGTTCAAGGGCACACAATACTATTGGTAGGACTCCTTTGAGTACAATTCCAAAAACAGACAAGAGGAGATTAGGACAATATGATTTTTGCAATACACAAACACACATATACACATACATACACACATGGAGTGACGGGAGCTCAGTATTAATGATTCTTTTGAGTATAATTCCAAAAACAAATAGGAGATTAGGACAATCTGATTTTTGCTATACACACACACACACACACACACACAAACACACACACACACACACACACACACACACACACACACACACACACTAACAGAAGCTCAGTATTAATGAAGCACTGCTTCTAGACCTAGATCCATCTCATTTTAGAGTAATTTTTCAACCAAATGTCTTCTGATTAGTCCTTTGGGCTTGGTGAGGATATCTTTTAGGCTTCTCTCTCCAGGTTCCACTAGAGTCAATATTTGAATTAATGAATTCAACATTTATTAAGAGTTTACCATGTACAAATCACTGTGCTAAGTGTTGTGACTATAGGTCACATAGGTGAGTAGAAATATACTTTAAGAAATATAAGTATCTGCCCACAATCCTAAAGGGGAATACAACACATTAAAGTGTCAACTGCAGGTGACGCAGAAAAGCCCTGTGGTTTTTAAGATGAAGCAACAAACCAGCTGCTACTAAGGCCTCTACTTTAATATCTTTTACATGATAAGATATTAGTTTCTGGTGTTGAACTATTTAACATTGTCAAAGTTGTTGGGTGCAAGGACATTCTTTTCTGAGTCTTCAGTATCTGTGGAGGTTGCACTATAGGAGTAGCAGCCAGATTGCATCTCAACAAGCCAATATAAGGCCAACTCTAGAAAATATACCTAAAGAAGGCTTATACTAAATCCTAGTTGTGAACATGGCAGCACCCTGCAAGCATAAGAAGTTTTGTTTTTATTTTGTTGTTGTTGTTGTTAAATTGTTTTTCAGTCACATTTGACTATCTCTGACCATCTGGGTTTTTCTTAGCAAAGTTTGTAGTTGGTTTGCTGCTTCCTTCTCCCTATCTTTTTGTAGAGGAGGAAACTGAGGGAAACAGAGTTGTGACTTGGTCAGAGACACACAGCCTACCTCTAGGAAGCCAGATCTGAATTCATGAAGATGAGTCTTCCTGATTCCAAGCCCAGAGCTCTAAGCATTGTACAACCCAGCTGCCCCAGTATTTTAAAAAGTCACAAAATTGTAAGTGGTTAGAGAAAAAGGGGGTCTTATGAACAATGGAACAATAGAATGAATATTGATGATCTAGAAGCTAGATGAACTAGGTTCCTTTCACTCTTAAAATTATGTGACCCCAAAAAGTCATTTAACTCCTATTGATCTCAGTTTCCCTATCTATAAAATTGGATTAGCCTCAACCATCTCTAAAGTCCTTCCCAATTCAAGTTCTGTGATTCTCAGAATCTGTTTAGCCCCATAATTTGGAAAAGGGAATCTGAAACCCAGAAAATTTTCTTAATCTATTAGGTGGCATAATAGATAGAGGATTGGATGTGGAGATAGGAAAACCTTCAAACATTGACTGTCTACATGATTCTGGGCTGGTCACTTGACATCACTTAACCTCAGTATTTTCATCTGTAAAATGGGACTACTAGATAGCCCCTAGCTCCCAAGGTTATTCTGAAGATCATATAAAAATTTTATAAAACTCTTAGTAAAATATAAAGTGCTATATAAATCTTATCTAATATTATTATATTTTATCTTACAATTATACAAAATTATTTTTTTTTATTTTACTTAATCATACATCACATCATTTTATATTATCTTGCCTGCTATTATTGTGGAAGTATGACCAAATAGTTAGTATTTTGACATAGGTTCCTAATCACAAAAAAGTTCATATTTTCAAAAAAGTTATATGTTCAAGTGACATATTTTTTTGAAGTTAAATTCGTCAAAGTAATTAATATGTTATTTTAGTCCTCGAGGATTAAGAAAAAAAAATACATTCTTCTTTTCAAGGAGAAACCTCTGTATGAATTTTTCAGAACAAATTCCACCAAAAGACTTTATAGAAAATAAGAAAACATCTTAGGTTCCCAAGTTTGGCATTATTGCGAAAAATGTGACTAGTAACTTCCTTTAGTTATGCTCCTCTCTATTTCACATGTCTTAATCTCAGTTTTCTTATCTGGAAAATGAGAGGGTTAGATTAAGTTTTGTCTAAGATCCCATTGAGCTTTAAAATTTTATAACCTTATAACTAAGGCTAAGAAAAAAGGAATCTTTCTTCTTCTCCTGCTCCTTCTCCAACTCTTCTTTCTCCTCCTCCTCCTCCTCCTTCCCTTCCTTTTCCTCCTCTTCATCTTCTTTCTTACCTTCCTTCTTCTTCATCTCCTCCTCCTCCTCTTCCTCCTCCTTCTTTTTTCCTAAAGTGTCAGATACTCTTAGAAGCTAGTTAAGAGTAAGGTGCTGACTTTCTTCTTAATTTTCATATACTTAGTTGCATTTATGGAGGGTCAGGCTCTTGCCCACAAAGTAATTTTCTCTGATTTGAAAAAATTCACCTTACATTTAGAAAGTACTTGCTATGTATAACAGATTGTTCCAGGCAAGCAATGGGTAAGCTAAGGGAGAAACTGCACACAAAAATCTTACAATTTAAGTGAGGGGGTAGGGTGAAGGTATAGTAGACAATGACACATCCTCAAATCACAATATAAGAAAGAATTTAAGTGTAAAGGAGAGTCCCAGGCAAAGTGTTTCAAGAAACTCAAAGAGGGAAATATCACTTTTGGCTAGAGTACAGGGAAATAACTTCTTGAATGCCTCTTATTTTCAAAATAAGTAAGCCTTTAATCTCAGCTCTGTTTGCTTATAATAGAGAAAGGATAAGATTGTTGGGGAAGAGAGAAAGTGATATGAGAAACAGCATATTGATGACATTTTCAAAGGTTGGGTGTTAGAGTCTAGTTCCAGGGGAAGAGGCTAAGGCTTCCTAACTGGCATAAATTCCTGGGGACACTTCAGGGAACCTCCTCATCAATCCTTTTTCTTCTGAAGACTCCAAGGTATACCGCAATTTTATTCCATTTCCTTTTCTATTATTGGTTGTTCCTGTTTCCCAGGGTCACAAGCAATGAAGGCAACATTTTCACACTTTATATTCCCTAAATTCACTGCCATGCCCCAATTAAAAAAATATCATCTATTGATTGATTTGTGCAAAGTAATTGGGGTGAAATAACTTGCTCAGCTAATAAGTGAGGGTCTTCCCCTCCCAAATTCATTCATTCACTCATTTATTTGGACTAGGTAAAAGAGCAGATTTTTTGCTTCAATTGCAACTAGCCTTAATCACTGAATGGGTGTGACCTTAGTCAAACTGAGACTTGTTGACACCTTAGCTTAAAAAGGCAAGGGTCTCTCATTGCATCCAAGGTCATCACCAGTAGTCCTGATCTATATCTTGCCACTGGACCCAAATGGTTCTGGAGGGGAAAGTGAGGCAGGTGACCTTGCACAGCCCTCCCTCATTCAAATCCAATTCACTTACATGTCATAGCATCACTACCCTGATATGATCTTCTTCAAGAATGAGGGACAAACAATAACAACAATAATACCCAAATCAAACATATAACAGATTAAGATAATTTTTGTTTGTTTTGGTTTGGTTTTGCTGAGGCAATTGCGGTTAAGTGACTTGCCCAGGGTCCCATAGCTAGGAACTGTTAAAGTATCTGAAGCCAATTTTGAACTCCAGTCCTCCTGACTTCAGGGCTGGTGCTCTATCCACTGCCACCATCTAGCTGCCTCAAGAGAGTTTTTTGTTTGTTTGTTTTTTAATAAAGAAAACTGCTAGCAATAATGAAGAGGAAACAAAAATATATGTGATTCCTATTTCCCACTCATCCAGTGTTTAACTCTGTTTACCTCAGTTTCCTCATCTGTAAAATATGCTGGAGAAAGAAATGGCAAACCACTTCAGTAGCTTTGCAAGAAAAACACAAATGGGTCAGAAAGAATCAGACATAACTGAAATACCCAATTATTTTTTTCCACTTAGATCCTCCAAGGAAAAACAAAGGAGGGATATCATAGACTGAAATTCACAATCTCTCTCTCTCTCTCTCTCTCTCTCTCTCTCTCTCTCTCTCTCTCTCTCTCTCTCTCTCTCTCTCTCTCTCACACACACACACACACGACACACACACCCCTAAAAAAACTGCTTCCTTTTCACTGTCTCCCCACCCCAACTCAGGAATAAAGGCCCATCTTCCTGCTGTGCAACAAGGTAATTCAAAACAGTGTTTGATGAAAGTAAGAGAAAGTATGGAAGGGAAATTCTACACCTCAATATCTGGAAAGGAAAGTTCCTGTCATTGCCAGCCATTCCAGAGATGAACCCTAAAAATCTATATCAATGAGAATTATTATTTTTTTAGTTTAAAAATGTTTTATTATATCTTTTTATTTACAAAAAATATGCATGGGTAATTTTTTCAACATTGACCCTTGCAAAACCTTCTTTTCCAAATTTTCCCCTCCTTCCCCCCACTCTCTCCCCTAGATGGCAGGTAGTCCAATCCACGTTAAATATGTTAAATTATATGTTAAATCCAATTTATGCATATTTATACAGTTATCTTGCTGCACAAGAAAAATCAGATCTAGAAAGAGATAAAAAACCTGAGAAGGAAAACAAAATGCAAGCAAACAATAATAGAAAGAATGAAAATGCTATGGGTATGTTGTGGTCCACACTCAGTTCTCATAGTCCTCTCTCTAGGTGTAGATGTCCATTTCTGGATAGTTGGAACTGGTTTGAATCAACTCTTTGTTGAAGAGAGCTTCGTCCATTAGACATGATCATCATATAATCTTGTTGCCATGTACAATGATCTCCAGGTTCTGCTCATTTCACTTAGCATTAGTTCATTTATATGAGCTCTCCAGGCCACTCTGAAATCATCCTCCTGATTGTTTCTTATACAACAATAATATTCCATAAGTCCATATACCATAAGTTATTCAGCCATTCTCCAATTGATGGGCATCCACTCAGTGCCCAGTTTCCAGCCACTACAAAAAGGGCTATCACAAACAATTTTTCACATGCGGGTCCCTTTCCCTCCTTTAATATCTCTTTGGGATATAAGCCCAGTATAACACTGCTGGGTCAAAAGGTATGCACAGTTTGATCACTTTTTGAGCATAATTCCAAATTGTTCAATGAACATTATTCTTATGAGTTTATGGGGGAGCTATTTTATTCAAACATGTGTAAAACAGAAATTAACCTTATTCTTTTCTTCTTTACTGAGGCAAATTTCTTAGAGAATAATCCTTAACTTTTTTTTTCCTGAGGTGGGGTTAAGTGACTTTCCCAGGGTCACAAAGTTAAGAAGTGTTAAGTGTCTGAGACCAGATTTGAACTCCAGTCCTCCTGAATTCAAGGTTGGTGCTCTATCCACTTCACCACCTAGCTGCCCCAAATAATCCTTAAAATTAAAGGGGGAACTATTAGACTTTCTTTGACATGAACTTATTTTTTTTGCCAATCTGTCTTTGATTGGACTGCCATTTTCCTACCTGATTGCAAAAGTGAATGATGAAGACAGACTTTCTATATGTTTATTCAATTAGAAAATGACAATATTAATATAAGCCTAAGTAGTTTTATTTGTATATCTTTTACAAATTCCATAGCTAACAGTATTTTTTATAAATTCCATAGCTAACAGTATTTTATAAAAATCTCCATTGAAATCAGAAGTATGGTTGATCTAGGTGAGAGAGAGTCAAAACTATGATTTCATTGGTATAGGGGAATTCCCAGTTAGAATACCATTTCCAGCAAGGCAGATCAGCCGCTGTTTTATATAGTCTCAGGTAGTGTCTAGAGGAACTGAGAAGTTTAATGAATTTGTCCATGGTCATATAACTGCCTAAGTGATTTTCTGACCATCCTCCTCAACAACTCAACAACTTATCTAGTTACTCAACACAACAAGTTCCCTGTTGGATGAGATTAAACTTTTCTCTTTGGCATTTAAAGTTCTTCTCAAGTGATTCCTTCATTCTTATTTTTTTTTCTAATAGCATTTTATTTTTCCAAATATATTTAAAGATAGTTTTCAATATATATTTTTGTAAGACTTTGTGTTCTAAATTGTTCTCTCTCCTCTCTTATCTCCTTCTTCCTCAAGACAACAAGCAATATGATATAGGTGGGTGAGCCTTTTAAACATCTTTCCATTTTTGTTATGTTGTGCAAGAAAAATCAGACCAAAAAGGAAAAAAAAAACAAAAAAGGTGAAAAATATGATGCTTCAATCCACATTCAGGCTCCATCGTTTTCTCTGAATGTGATTGGTATTTTCCATATCAAGTCTATTGAAATCACCTTGAATCACTTCATTGTTGAGAAGAGTCAAATCTACCACAGTTGATCATTACATAACCCTGTTGTTACTATGTAGAATGTTCTGCTTCTGCTCAATTCACTTAGCATAAGTTCATATAAATCTTTTCAGACTTTTCTGAAAACAGCCTGCTTATTATTTCTAATAGAATAATGATTTTCTGAGACTTGATAAGATTGTTGTTGGACTTCTAAACCCTCAGGAGTCATTGAATTCTCTGAGACATGATAAGACTGTTTGTGGTAAGCCTTGAAAACCCTCAAAAGTCGTTGGATTTTCTGAGAAATGGTAAGACTGTTGCAGGACTTCAAAATCTGCAGGAATCATTGGATTCTCTAACACATAAAAAGACTGTTGCAGGACTTCAAAAGCTTGTGGGAATCATTGGATTCCATGATACGTGAAGTAATGGACAATAGATTGGTTTTGGACTATCTCTTGGCTGCTGAAGAAGGCGTATGTGTGACTAATGTTTACAAAACCTCCTTCTAGGACTTCTGGAAATCTTTTACAACACCATGTTGATTCATATTGTTTGTTATATCACTACTTGTATCACAATTCATGTTTGTTACACCACATTGAACCTGCCCTGGCTGTGGGGAAAGTCATCATTAATAACCTGTGCATTATTGCTATGTGCTTGTATAATACCTCCCATGCTGATGGGTTTGTGCATATCTGTCTCTAATAAGACCTTTCAGCCCAGAAACCTGCTAGCAATCCCTACTTCCCTTTGGTGCTTTTCATCTCCTTTCCTGAGATGTCAGGGAGAGCGTGATTATCTCCTTTTTAGTGCTTTTATCTCCCTTCCTGAGAAGTGTGTATGTGTGTGTGGGGGGCATGATCACCTCCTTTTCGGTGTTTTCACCTCCATTCCTGAGAAGTCAGGGAGAGTGTGATCACCTCCTTTTTGGGGTTTTCACCTCTCTGAGAAGTCAGAGATGGTGTGACCACCTGTGTTCTAAAACAAAAGAAAGCGGGAGATGTAAAGGGCTAGAACTGAGCAGATGCACTAAATGCAAGATAACCTAGCACTTGAGGCTAATTACCAATTGGACAATACTCTATTAGCATATGCTTGGAAAATGAACTTACTCAACTCTGTGCTGGCTTGATCTGTGGGTGTGGACAGAGAAGGGGGAGAGAGATCAGAGGGTGAAGTAGGACAAGCAAGATCAGTCTTTGGTGGGTGGAGAGAGAGGAAGGATGTATGTAGATTCCTATATCTAATCCCCTGATAGTGACACCAAAAGACCAAGAATAAAGACTTTTGCTTATCCTGACTCTGGCTGATTCTAAGATATCCAGGGTACTAATACAATCAAACACATAACAACCTTCATCCACAAAATAAAAAGGTCTGCAACATCAAAATATTCAAAGAAAAAATATGAAAGATGGCTGCCTAGTAGTACCAGATTTCAGAAAATATCACAAAGCCATAATTATCAAATGAATCTGGTACTGGCTAAGAAACAGAGTGATGGATCGGTAGAACGGATTATGTTTATAATACACACTAACAAATAGCTATAGTAATCTACTGTGTTGATCAACCCAAAGATCCAAGTTTTGCTAGTAAAACTGGAAAAGTTTGGTTTTTGGCTGAAATTAGGCACAAACTTCTTACCCTATATATCAAAATAAGATCAAGATGGAAAAATGATTTAGACACAAAGGGTGACATCTATGATAAATTATGGGAAAATAGAAAATTGTATTTGTCAGATCTACAGATACGGGAAGATTATATTTGAATATAAATCAAATGACAGTGAGGATCATGGAAAGTAAAAGAAAAAGATTATGATTACATGAAATTTAAGAAGTTTTGCATAAATAAAACTAATAGAGCCCAAATTAAAAGAAAAATAGGAAAGTAGGGAAAATAATTTTACAAGTTTCTCTGATAAATGTGTCATTTATCAAATACATAGGGAAATGACCCAAATTTATAAAAATGTGAGTCATTTCCCAATGAACATAACAGAACACTGTACACAATAATAGCAATATAATAAGGATGGATCAACTGTGAAAGACTTAGCTATCTTGATCAAGGCAATGATCTAAGACAAATCCAAAGAACCCATTATGAAAAATGCTCTCTACCTCCAGAGAGAGAACTGATGATGTCTTAGTATGAATTAAAGCATGCTTTTTCATTTCTTTGTTTTCCTTTGGATTTTTTGTCTTTTTTCTTTTTTATATATTACTAATATGGAAATAAGATTTGCATGACTTCACATGTAAAATCAACATCAAATTGCTTGCCTTCTTAAGGAGGGGGAGGATGCCAAAGGAAAGAGGGAATTTGGTACTCAAAAATTTTTTTAAAAAGAATGTTAAGATTACTTCATGTTAATTAGAAAATATTTATTGAACTAAATGAAAACATATTCAAAAGAGGAAAAAAGAGATCTCCCACCCATTAAAGGTACTTTGAGAAATCTAATTATCTCATTCAATGTAGGAGTTTAGAAAAGGATTCCTAGAAATTATATGGGCTACATAATATATATATGTATATATGCATATATTCATATAGATACACATGTTTATATATCAATGTAAATGTTCACAAATGTCCTATATATGTAATATATTCATATATTAGTTACAACATACACATATATATGTGTATATGATGAAGAGACATGAGGTCTCTGAATTCAAGGATTATTTCACTTTTCTGTTTAATAATAGCTAAAATTTTGTAAGGGCCCTTTAAATGGGCGGACACAGTGCATCGGGAGATTGAGGCCCGGAAGTAATTTCTGTGGATATTAGGACTGCCCTTGGGCGGGATCCTGGCCATATTGAGATAGTTTCGTAATGGGTGACTCTCTCGCTGATTGGCTGTGTGTGTGACCTCACAGGCCCTATGTAAGCCCACTGCAGGCAGCAACCGCCCTCTTTAACCTCGTGCTGTTCACCCTGGCTCCTAGCCTGGGTGGCCAAGCCAAGATGGGTAGCCGAAAGAGGTAAGGATTTTGGTAGTGAACACATGGGTCTTCTGACCAGGTGTTCACCAGGGAACCAACAAGTCAGGGCATCAGTTAGGGCATTATGTGAGTAGGTATAATAAAGGCTTTTAAGATTACATGTGGTTGTTCTTGAGTGCGCTACCGGTTACTAAGCTATAGATTCAAGAGATTGTGGCCAGAGACCTTAGAAGGCCTCAGAGGAGGCGAGCCGGGTAGAGCTCACACTGCAAAGGACAGTGGTCAAAGGTACTCTGGTGGGCCTAGGACAGACTAGTAATTGTAACTGCCAGGAGAGCACGCTACAAATGGCGCCCAACGTGGTGGACGCATCAGGAATTATCAGGTTTTGAAAATATTTAATATTCAGAATTAAGATTCTGAAAGATCCGGTAGAAACGCCACTTAAGAGGGAAGACAGAGAAGCAATATGGACCCAGGTAAATCTGGGATCAGACTCAAGGACACAGCTGAACATAATGCTTATTATATAAAGAGGTTAAAGAGCCAGATGGAAGATCTTTTAACAAAGATCACCACTGAAGAACAGCAGGAAGCTTGTAATCAAGCTCCGAGAAGGCTATCCCCACACCCATTAAATATAGCTCGGAGAGGGAGCAACCTAGAGCTAGTGCGTATGTATGACAGTATAGAGTATAAAATGCCACAGCAAGAGTTGCTGGAATTGCAGGTTAAACTACAGATTGAGCTAGAGAAAGAAGAAAAAGCTAGGTTACTACAGATAGAACAGGAAGAGTTCAAACCAGTGGCTGAAACTAAGGAAGGAAATAAACGAACCACATGGATTTCAGTTGTAGAAATTCTTCTTAGCATTTTGTTGGTTTACCTCCTGCATTGTTGTTTTAAGGAATTTATCCATTACTCTTCCATTGAGAAGAAGTTTAGTTCTTTTTATGTGCAAAGCTCAGGTTTGATTTTGAATCAGCCTTTGGGGGATTTTCCAATTCTTCTTCCCTCTGCCTCACCTTCTTGGGCCAAGGGAGAAGGGGGAGGAGGAAAAGGAAGGACGATAATACCATCAGCACTGCCCATTAATCCATTCAAAACTCCTGTGTCTTCATTTCAAAGGACAGGAGTAGGCTTTATGCCCCAAGGCAAAAAGGAATTGTGGGGTATTGAGTATAATCAGAAAAGTTTTGAAAATACAGTTCAGTTAATTTCTAAGAAACCTTACAGGGATAAGACCTTGCAGTTAGAGAGAGTGGAGTTTTATACTTATAAAACTGCTAGGATCGTCTTTGGAGAGTTGAAACTCCTCTTTTCTTACCTCGTGGAGTTTCCACTTCCACAGGTGAGCTTGATTTCCCAACCCCCTACGGGTACTTATAAAACAGTGTTTATGTCTAGAATGGGTTGGAAAATTGCTGTTTTAATCACTAGAATAAATAGACAGTGTGTGATCTTTGACCCAGGAGGAAAATATCAGATTTATTGATTCACACTCCTGGAGTACAATTCGGTATCAGAAACTCAAACTTTGATTTTTAGGCAAAAGAATTCAGGGATATAGCCGAGTGTTCTAGTAAAGTCATTACTGCACAGACTATCCCCAAGATCTTCTCTTCTAAACAAGAGAAGGGAATTTTGGGATATGTGATTGCTTACAATTTTTAAATTTTGATTTTACATTTTAAAACATTTTTGATTTTACATCTTCAAAGTATTTTGATTTTACATTTTTAATCTATTTCGGTTTTACACTTTTAAATTATTTTGGTTTTACATTTTTAAATTCTTTGCATTTTACCTTAGCAATGCACTTCGGGCATACACAGAAAGTGCAGCTAAGTGACAGACTGACTTTTGTCTGACTTGTTAATCTTTTTGACAACAACTTTGTTTCCACTGTGATGTGGAAAGGCCTGGATGGCATTTGGAAAGGCCCAAGTTGGGCCCCGGGGACATTCCTTCCTAGGTGCAGATCCAGCAGCAGAGTTCATCCCCACCAGAGACATTTGTAACCTGGGGATCCAAGAGAAGGACCAGACAACAGCCCAGAGGGACCAGCCAGATGTCAGCAGCCCTTCAGACGCTGATTGCAGCAATGCCCCTCCTGACCGTGACCAGAGACAGCAGACACAGTTCCAGTGTTGCAGCTGAAATGGACTGTTTTGGGTGATACGCAATATAAAGACTATAAATGGACAGTGGGCCTGCTTGCTTCTCCCGTGGCCACTTGCCATATGGTGGCCTGGGAAGAGGCTTTGCCCTATGCTTTCTATTGAAGGACTATGCTTTTAAATTAGTGGGTGAAAAACCAACACACCCACCTGCCATTGTTATTGAGACAATGTTACTGGACATGACTTTGCTTATGTGCACCTGTGAAACTAGAATTGTTCTAGAATTGTGAAAAGTGCAATAGAGAATTGTGATAAGCTAGAATTGTTCTAGGATTGTGAAAAGTGCAATAGAGAATTGTGATAAGCTAGAATTGTTCTAGAATTGTGAAAAGTGCAATTGAGAATTGTGATAAACTAGAATTGCTCTAGGATTGTGAAAAGTGCAATAGAGAATTGTGATAAGCTAGAATTGTTCTAGAATTGTGAAAAAGTGCAATTGAGAATTGTGATAAACTAGAATTGTTCTAGGATTGTGACAAGTGCAATTGAGAATTGTGATAAGCTAGAATTGTTCTAGAATTGTGAAAAGTGCAATAGAGAATTGTGATAAGCTAGAATTGTTCTAGAATTGTGACAAGTGCACTTGAGAATTGTGATAAACTAGAATTGTTCTAGGAGTGTGAAAAGTGCAACAGAAAATAGTAAGAAACTAGAATTGGTCTAGAACTGTGATAAATGTAACTAGAATTGTGACAACCTACCTACTGATATTTGTTAACTAGAATTGTGATGTTTTACCTTGTTGACTTCCCACCTCAGTGTTGACATCCTACCTCATTGGCATCCAATCTCTTTGGCTTATCTCGAGTATGACTTTGATGAATGGGTTGAACACTTGGGCCACTGTTGAGCCTGGTTCTTATTGTCATACTTCTGTTTACTGATCTGCTGCTTTGTACCTCCTTGGGCATAACACTGTCATCTCATGGATCAAGTGAACTATAGCTGGTGCTAAAAGTTTAGCTTGGTGAGATGTGCGGTTCCCGCAAAACAAGAGAAAGGGAATTGTAAGGGCCCTTTAAATGGGCGGACACAGTGCATCGGGAGATTGAGGCCCGGAAGTAATTTCTGTGGATATTAGGACTGCCCTTGGGCGGGATCCTGGCCATATTGAGATAGTTTCGTAATGGGTGACTCTCTCGCTGATTGGCTGTGTGTGTGACCTCACAGGCCCTATGTAAGCCCACTGCAGGCAGCAACCGCCCTCTTTAACCTCATGCTGTTCACCCTGGCTCCTAGCCTGGGTGGCCAAGCCAAGATGGGTAGCCGAAAGAGGTAAGGGTTTTGGTAGTGAACACGTGGGTCTTCTGACCAGGTGTTCACTTGGGAACCAACAAGTCAGGGCATCAGTTAAGGCATTATGTGAGTAGGTATAATAAAGGCTTTTAAGATTACACGTGGTTGTTCTTGAGTGCGCTACCAGTTATTAAGCTATAGATTCAAGAGATTGTGGCCAGAGACCTTAGAAGGCCTCAGAGGAGGCGAGCCAGGTAGAGCTCACACTGCAAAGGACAGTGGTCAAAGGTACTCTGGTGGGTCTAGGACAGACTAGTAATTGTAACTGCCAGGAGAGCACGTTACAAAATTTATATATCATTTTTTACATGCCAGGATTTTTTGTGTTTCTTAAGTTTACATAGACAAAAATAATAACATTGGATATATGCCCCCTTCCCCCCAAAATCTCTCCATTCTTGGTTCTTCTTAATGATTCAGTGATTCACTAAACTTTGCATAGAAAATGCAATGAAGAAAAAAAAAAAAACAAACTATGGAGACAGAATGTAACTAAGCACATGATATTTTCACTTTTTTTCTGTTTTTTTTTCTCCCCTCTCCCATGGTTTTTCCCTTTTCTTTTTGATTTTTATCTCCCAATGTGATTCATAAAGCAATGTGCATTTCAATCTAATTAATTAATTAAAAAATATCTCCAAGAACAACACGTCTTCCATGGGGGGAGGGGAGAACTTATTCTTTATATTTTACAGTTTCTTTCAGGAAGTCTGTCAGCCAATAAATATTTGTTAAATACCTACTATGTGTCAAGCACTGTGCTAAATGCTAGACAAACAAAAAGATTCAAAAGTCAGTCCCTGAAATCAAGAAGATCAAATTCTAATAGGGAGATAATAAGTAAACAAATATGCACAGGTACTATTGTGATATAAATAAATAAGTAGTTAAAAGTGGGAGCAAGTGGGGACTCATTAGACAGACTCCTGAATCTGGAGTTAGTAAGATCTGAGTTAAAATTCAGCCTTAGACACTTCTTAGATTTTTGACTCTGGGCAAATTACTTAATCTCTCATTGCTTGACAGAAAGATCCACTAAATCACGCAGAGAAGAGTGGAAAACCACTCCAATATGTCTGCCAAGAAAATGGAAGGCCAGCTATGGACTATGGAGCCACAAAGAGACAGATATTGCTGAATTACAACAGCAACAAAGGTTTAAAAAAAAGGCTAAAATTAAGAGAGGCCAAAGATTGTAAAAGATAGAATTTTAGTTGGAACTTAAAGAAAGCTAATGGACAAAAGAAGAGAAAGGTCATTCCAGGAAAGGCAGACAACCCAAGAAAATGCCTGGAGCCAAGAGATGGAATATCTTGTTTGTGCAACAACCAGTAGGTTTTATCACTAGGTCAAAGAATATATGTCAGAAATTAAGGCATGAGATGACTGGAGAGGTACAAGACAGTTAGGTTATGAAAGGCTTTGGAAGAAGGATTTTGCATTTGTTCCTTGAAGCAATAGGGAGCCACTAGAATTTATTGAGTACTGGGGTGACATGAGCACATCTGTGCTTTAAAAAATAAATTTGTTGGCCAAATGGAAGATGGATTTGAATGGGGAAAGATTTGAGTTAAGCAAACTCACCAGCAAGTATCTGGAATAGATATGAGATGATGAAAGTCTGGCACTAAAGTTGTGGCAGTGTCAGAGGAAGGAAAGGAGTATATTTAAGAAATTCAGCAAAGATAAAATTGGTAAGTCTTGGCAACAAATTGAATATGGAGCATGAGATATAGTGAGGAATGTAGAATGGCATGTACATTCCTGCCTGAGTTGTGAGCCTGAGTTGCTGAGAGGATGGTGTTGGCCTCTACAGTAATAAGAAAGAAAAGAGTGACATAGGATTTTAAGGAAATAGTTTTAGAAATGTTGAGTTTAGGATTTCTACTGGACATCCAGTTTGAGATTATCTGAAAAGTAGTTACAGGTGGTGTAAATCTATAGGAGCAGCTGAGATCATGAAGTAGTAGTGGTATATGTGAAAAGAAGAGAAACCATAAGATGACTGAGGGACATCTACAGTTAAAGAAAGTGAACTGGAAATTGAAACTATTTCTACTCATATGAAAAGGTGTTCCAAATCATTATTGATCAGAGAAATGCAAATTAAGACAACTGAAATACCACTACACACCTGTCAGATTGGCTAAGATGACAGGAAAAGAAATTGATGAATGTTTGAGTTGCAGGAAAACTGGAACACTGATGCATTGTTGGTGAAGTTGTGAACGGATCCAATCATTCTGGAGAGCAATCTGGAATTATGCTCAAAAAATTATCAAACTGTGAATACCCTTTGATCCAGCAGTGTTACTATTGGGCTTATATCCAAAAGAGATATTAAAGAAGAAAAAGGGACCTGTATGTGCCAAAATGTTTGTGGCAGCTCTTTTCGTAGTGGCTAGAAACTGAAAATTGAATGGCTGCCCATTAATTGGAGAATGGCTGAATAAGTTATGGTATATGAATGTTATGGAATATTATTGTTCTATAAGAAATGACCAGCAGTATGAATACAGAGAGGCTTGGAGAGACTTATGAACTAATGCTAAGTGAAATGAGCAGAACCAGGAGATCATTATACACTTCAACAACAATACTATATGAAGTTCAATTCTGATGAAAGTGGCAATCTTCATCAATGAGAGGATTCCAATTGATCAGTGATGAACAGAACCAGCTACACCCAGCAAAAGGACACTAGGAAACGAGTATGGAATGCTTGTATTTTTGTTTTTCTTCCCAGTTATTTTTACCTTTCTAAATCAGATTTTTCTTGTACAACAAGAGAACTATATAAATATGTACACATATGTTGTATTTAAGATATACTTTAACATGTTTAACATGTATGAGACTGCCTGCCATCTCGAGGAGGAAGTGGAGGGAAGGAAGGGAAAAATTGGAACAGAATTGTTTGCAAGGGTCAATGTTGAAAAATTACCCATGCATATGTTCTGTCAATAAAAAGCTATAATAAAAAAATGTTCCTAAAAAAGTGATCTGAATAAAGACTCAGCAAAAGAAACTGAGGAGGTATGGTGAGATAGGTTCAAAGTAGAACTCATTTCTTTTCTGGTCAAACCCTCCTCTCCATCATACTTTTCTATTAGCCTTAAGAGTACCACCATTATCCCAGTCTTTCAAAATACTAACATCTACTTCAACTCCTCAGCCTTACTCATCCCACATAAACAAATCTTGATATATTTTTTTTTCTGAACATACTAGCTTACAAATGAGTTTCTTAGGATATGGTACTCAGAACTGAAGACAGTACTCCACAGATAGTCCCAAACAAAGTATAGCAAGGCTTTATGCAACTTGTAAACTTGAGAAGTATACTGTCTGCAACTTGATTTAGGTAATACACAAAACTTTAGAATAGGACAAGGAATTCCTATTCCTGGTTTCACACAGCAAAAACTGGTTCATTTTTGTTGTTGTATCCCTAGGATCTAGTAAAATGTTGTAGAATCTTTATAAATACTTACTTGATGCTTTGATTGATATCTTTTTTTTTTAATTAAAGCTTTTTATTTTCAAAATATATACATAGATAATTTTCAACATTCACTCTTGCAAAAATCTTGTGTTCCAAATATTTTTATTCCTCTCTTCCTCATATCCCCTCCCTAGATGGTAAGTAACCAATATATGTTAAACACATGCAATTCTTCTATACATATTTATGCAATTATCTTGTGTTAGGGACATTCCTCTCTCTCTCCAAGAGTTGCCAAGTAGCCCGTATGCCATGTCAACTGGTAGGGTGAGCCTAGGAGGTAAAAAAGAGCTTGGCCTCTAAGATAGGAGGTTGTGTCTTCCAGGTCTTAAAGGAATTGTTAATAGATTCCTTGAGTTGGCAAGGGATGTGTCCTCTTGCTAGATCTCCATTTGGGACATAGGGTTAACTCCAGATGTCTCCTTTCTGTGGCTCCACCTACATAATATTGAGTAGGCTGGGCACAGGGTAATCTCGAAAGAGGAAGCATAAATATCCATCTTTGAGCCAAACTGGAACACACACATATGCATAATTATGTCTTTCATTCTTGCTTCCTGCTACCCCCACTGAGAGAATGAGTAAATAAAGACAGGCTGTTTGCACCTCATGATCAGCTTCCATGTATATCCAGATAGGCTCTGAAGACTGGTGAGTATGGCCCAGGCAGCCTAGGATAGTGCTCGGATAGTCTGGCACAATCTTGCTGCACAAGAAAAATCAAATTAAACAGGAAAAATGAAAGTATATATTTTAGAAATGAAACTTTATCACAATCCTTAGATGAAATTTTTTTTCCAGTTTTAGTGATTCCTTTCCAATATCTTTATTAGTTTTGTTTGTATAAAACCTTTTTAACTTTATATTATCAAAATTATCCATTTTGCATTCCATAATATGATCTAGTTCTTCTTTGGCCATAAATTCCTTCTTTCTACACAGATCTGAGAGTTAGACTATCCTTTATTTTTTAGTATCACTCTTTTTGTCTAAATCATGAACTCATTTTGACCTTATTTTGATATAGGGTGTTAGGTATGGGTCAATGTCTAGTTTCTGCTATATTAATTTCCAATTTCCCCAACAATTTTTTGTCAAATAGTGAATTCTTATCCCAGAAGCTGGGGTTTTGGGGGTTTATCAAACACTAAATTACTATAGCCATTGACTCTTGTATCTTATGAACCTAACCTATTCCACTGATCAACTACTCTATTTCTTAACTAATTCCAAGTTGTTTTGATGACCACTGCTTTATAATAGTTTTGGCTCTGGTACAGCTAGGTCACCTTCATTTGCATTTTTTTCATTAATTCTCTTGAAATACTTGACCTTTTATTCTTCCAGATGAAGTTTGTTATTATTTTTTCTAGATCTATAAAATAATTTCTTAGTAGTTTTATTGGTATGACACTGAATAAGTTAAATAAATTTAGGTAGAATTATTATTTTTATTATATTAGCTTGGCCTACCCATGAGCACTTGATATTTTCCAACTGATTAGATTTAACTTTATTTGTGTGGAAAGTGTTTTATACTTGTGTTCATACAATTACTAACTTTCCCTTGGCAGGTACATGCCCAAATATTTTATATTATCTACAGTAATTTTAAATGGAATTTCTCTTTGCATCTCTTGCTGCTGGATTTTGTTAGTAACATAGAAATGATGATTTGGGGAGATGTATTTTGTAACCTTCAACTTTGCTAAAGTTGTGAATTGTTTCTAAAAGTTTTTTAGTTGATTCTCTAGGATTCTTTAAGTATACCATCATGTTATCTGCAAAAAAGTGATAATTTGGTTTCTTCATTACCCTAATTCTTTAATTTCTTTTTCTTCTCTTATTGATAAAGCTAATATTTCTAATATATAGAGTAGTGATGCTGATAGTAGGCAATTTGTTTTACCCCTGATCTTATTGGGAATGGTTCTAGTTTTTGACTGAGATCTTTAAAAACATCCAATCTATTAATCACTACTTTAAAGATCTAATTCCAAATTCAATCTATTCCTCAACTACCTAACTTTATTTTCATCAAACCTAAATCTCAGTCTTGACTGCTAGGGTACTCTGAGAAGTCTTCTTAAATATCTTGTTGATATGCATTTATATTATGTGAATGAGTCAAGTTATAGATCTCAAGGAACAGAAATTAAATAGGAAATACTTTAAATGTAACTCTACAGAATTTATGAACAATATGAAAACCATCAGTGTATTATGTAAAAAAAAAAAGATCTGATCTAGTCTGATATCACCCCTATTTCTGATTTGTCTGCTTGGTCCCTGAGAGGCAATAATCAGTCATATAGGTTTAATTCTTAAAAAGGCAAAAGGAGCTGAAACTTCTTTCTTAAGTGCAACAACTTATAGTGAGTGAGCAAACCCAAGGTACCTTTAAGAGAAGCTAAATATAGGGAAGCTAGATAAGAATATACACAGAGTTGGTAGAAATCCTTTAGTATAGTAAAAGTTGTGTTCAATGTTCATCTTTATAGCTGTTCTCTGGGAGAAGGGGCCAAGTCTGTTCAGGTCATATCACTATTTATTTAATATGCCCTTGAATTCCCTGTCTAATAACCTTATCAAAAAAGGAAATGAGGCTTTCTGCAATGATCTGTTCATGATGAGCTCATGTTGGCATTGTGATCACCATTTTCTTTCTAAGTGATCAAAGAAAATTCCTTTAGGTAATTCATTGTAAAATTTTACTGGAAGTGAAGTTGACTCACTAATGTGTGTGAAGAATTCATCATCTTCTTCCTTTTTGTTTGCTTGTTTGTTGTCATCATTGCTGTTTTACATATCATCCACTAGAGCTTTTATTATTCCAAGAAATAGTTGTTTCAATTTTGAAAGATAGCAAAAGTACCTTTTGCCCATGATTGTTCTATATCCAAAAGAGCTAAAAAGAAAGGGCAAGAGACCCACAAGTACAAAATATTTATAGTAGGTCTTTTTGTGGTAGCAAAAAATTGGAAATCAAAGAGATGCTTATCAACCAGGGAATAGCTGAACAATTTGTGGCATACAATTGTGATACAATATTATTGCACTAAAAGAAATGATAAGCTGAATGTTTTAAGAAAAACCTGCAAAGTCTTATATGAACTGATGTACAGTGAAATGAGTAGAACCAGGACAACATGGTGCACAGTAACAATAATATTGTAACAATGTTCAACTATAAAAGATTTATTTCCTCTGATCAAGGCAAGATTCTAAGCCAATTGCAAAGGAACCATGATGAAAAATGTTAGCCGCTTCCAGAGAGAAACTGTAAGTCCAGATCAAAGCACACTTTTTTCATTCTTCATTTATCTTTTTTGTTCTCTGTATGTATGTTTGTAACATGGCTGATATAGAAATTTGCATGACTTTACATGTATAATTGATGTCAAATTGTTTACCTTCTCAATGGGTGGAGAGAGGCAGTAGAAAAGGAGATAATTTGAAAATCAAAATTTTTAAATGAATGTTAACTTTTTAAATATAATTGGGAAATATTAAATGAAAGAGACAAAAATAATTTTTAAAAGTATTTACATGGTGAAGTAAAAAAAAAAAAAAAAAGCAGGGGTAGCCATCCTGATCTTAGATCAAGCAAAAGCAAAAATAGATCTAATTAAAAGAGATAAGGAAGGAAACTATACCTTGCTAAAGGGCACCATAGATAATGAAGCAATATCAATTAGCATCTAAATTCCTAAAAGAAAAGTTAAGAGAGCTGCAAGAAGAAATAGACAGCAAAACTATAATAATGGGGGATCTCAACTTTGCTCTCTAGAAGTAGATAAATTGAACCACAAAATAAATAAGAAAGACATTAAGGAGATAGCCTTATAAAAGTTAGGTATGATAGATCTTGGAGAAAATTGAATGGAGACAGAAAGGAGTACACTTTTTTTCTCAGTGGTTCATGGATCCTATATAAAAATTGACCATATATTAGGGCATAAAAATCTCAAAATCAAATGCAGAAAGGCAAAAATAGTAAATGCATTTGTTTTCAGACAGAATACAATAAAAATTATATTCAGTAAAAGGCCAGGGGAAAATAGACCAAAAATTAACTGGAAATTAAATAATATAATCCTAAAGAATGAATGGGTGAAATAGCAAATCATAGACACAATCAATAATTTCATCCAAGAAAATGACAATAATGAGACAACATACCAAAATTTCTGGAATGCAGCCAAAGCAGTAATTAGAGGAAGTTTTATATCTCTAGATGCTTACTTGCATAAAACAGAAAAAGAGATTATCAATGAATTAGGCTTGCAACTAAAAAAGCTAGAAAAAGAGCAAACAAAAAAAACCCAATTAAATATCAAATTTGAAATTCTAAAAATAAAAGGGGAGATTAGTAAAATTGAAAGTAAGAAAACTATTGAATTAATAAATAGAACTAAGAAGTGGTTTTATGAAAAGAAAAACAAATGGATAAACCTTTCATTAATTTGATTAGAAAAAAGGAAAGAAGAAAATCAAACTGTTGGTCTCAAAAATGAAAAAGGAGAACTTTTCACCAATGAAGAGGAAATTAGAGCAATAATTGGGAATTATTTTGCCCCATTTTATGTCAATAAATTTAATAATCTTAGTGAAATGGAGGAATACCCACAAAAATATAGATTTTCCAGATTAGCAGAAGAGGAAATAAATTACTTAAATTACTTTAAAAAGAAATAAAACAAATTATTAATCAACTCCCTAGAAAAAAATCTCCAGGACCAGATGGATTTACATGTGAATTCTACCAAATATTTAAAGTACAAATAACTCCAACACTATGCAAACTATTTGAAAAAATAGGGATAGAAGGACTCCTACGAAATTCCTTTTATGACACAAACATGGTACTGATACCTAAACCAGATAGTATGAAAACAGAGCAAGAATATTATAAACCAATCTTCCTAATGAATATTAATGCAAAAATCTTAAATAAAATATTAGCAAAGAAACTACAGAAAGTCATCCTCAGGATAATACACCATGGCCAACTAGGATTTATGCCAGGGGTGCAGGGCTGGTTCAATATTAGGAAAACTATTAGCATAATTGACTATATCAATAACCAAAGTAATAAAAACCATATGATTATCAATAGATGCAGAGAAAGCATTTGATAAAATCCAACACCCATTCCTATTAAAAACACTAGAGAGTATAGGAATAAATGGTCTTTTCCTTAAAATGATCAGTAACATCTATTTAAAACCATCAGCAAGTATCTTATGTAATGGGGACAAACTAGAATCATTCCCAATAAGATCAGGAGTGAAAGAAGGTTGCTCACTATATGTTAGTATTCAATATTGTACTAGAAATGTTAGCTTTGACAATAAAAAAAGAGATTAAAGGAATTAAGTAGGTAATGAAGAAACCAAATTATCACTCTGCAGATTATATGGTGGTATATTTAGATAACCAACTAAAAAACCACGAGAAATAATCCATAACTTTAACAAAGTTGTAGGATACAAAATAAATGAACATTTTTATATATTACCAACAAAGTCCAGCAGCAAGATATACAAAAAGAAATTCTTTTTAAAATAACTGTTGATGATATAAAATATTTGGGATTCTACCTGCCAAGGTGAAGTCAGGAACTATATAAACACAAGTACTTAATACTTTCCACATTAAATAAAGTCAGATCAGTTGGAAAATATCAAATGTTCTTGGGTAGGCTGACCAAATATAATATCAGTGACAATACTACCTAAAACAATCTACTTATTTAGTACCATACCAATCAAACTCCCAAGAAATTATTTTACAGATCTAGAAAAAAGCAGCAATCATCAAAACCATTTGGTCCTGGCTAAGAAGTAGAGCAACTGATCAGTGGAACAGGTTAGGCTCATAGGACAAAATAGTCAATGACTATAGTAACCTAGTATTTGACAAACCACAAACCCCCAGCTTTTGGGAACTCACTATTTGACAAAAACTGCTGGGAAAATTGGAAACTAGTATGGAAGAAACTAGGCATTGACCCACCCCTAACACCATATATCAAGATAAGGTTGAAATGGGTTCATAATCATAAAGAGTTATATTATTAACAAATTAGAAGAACATAGGATAGTTTACTTCTCATATCTGTGGAGGAAGAATTTTTTTTTTAATTTTGTTTTTTGTTAATTTTTATAATTATAACATTTTCTTTGACAGTGCATATGCATAGGTAATTTTTTTTTTAATATAACATTATCCCTTGTGCTCCCTTCTGTTCCGAGTTTTTCCCCTCCTTCCCTCCACCCCCTCCCCTAGATGGCAGGCATTCCCATACATATTAAATATCTTATAGTACATCCTAGGTACAATATATATGTGCAGAACCGAATTTTGTTGTTGTTGTTGTTGTTGCAAAGGAAAGATTGTATTCTCAAGGTAAAAATAATCTGGGAAGAGAAACAAAACAAAACAAAACAAAAAAACAATGCTCATAGTTTACACTCATTTCCCAGGGTTCCTTTTCTGGATGTAGCTGATTCTGTCCATCACTGATCAATTGGAGCTGAATTAGATCTTCTCTTTGTTGAAGAGATCTACTTATATCAGAATACATCATCATACAGTATTGTTGTTGAAGTGTATAATGATCTCCTGATTTTGCTCCTTTCACTCAGCATCAGTTCATGTAAGTCTCTCCAAGCCCCTCTGTATTCATCCTGCTGGTCATTTCTTACAGAACAATAGTATTTCATAATATTTATATACCATAATTTACCAACCATTCTCCAATTGATGGGCATCCATTCATTTTCCAGTTTCTAGCCACTACAAAAAGGGTTGCCACAAACATTTTGGCACATACAGGTCCCTTTCCCTTCTTACTGGAAATCATTATTGATCACAAAATAGATAATTTTGATTATACTAAAGGTTTTATACAAATAAAACTAAAACAGACAAAAATTAGTAGGAAGCAATACACTTGGAAAACATTTTTATATTCAAGAGTTCTGATAAAGACCTCATTTCTAAAACATGTAGAGAAGACTTATAAGAATTCAAGCCATTCTCCATTTGATAAATGGTCAAAGGATATGAACAGACAATTTTCAGATGAAGAAATTAAGACCATTTCTAGTCACATGAAAAGGTGCTCTAAATCACAATTGATAAGAGAAAGGAAAATTAAAACAACTTTCTGATACCACTACACACCTGTCAGATTGGTTAAAATGACAGGAAAAAATAATGACGAATGTGGGAGGGGATGTGGGAAAATTGGGACACTAATACATTGTTGGTGAAATTGTGAATGGATACAATCATTCTGGAGAGCAATTTAGAACTATGTCCAAAAAGTTATGAAACTGCATATCCTTTAATCCAGCAATGTTTCTCCTGGGCTTATATTCCAAAGAAATCTTAAAGGAGGGAAAGGGATCCACATGTGCAAAAATGTTTGTGGGAGCCCTTTTTGTAGTGGCAAGAAACTGGAAACTGAATTGATGTCCATCAGTTGGAGATGGCTGAATAAGTTATGACAAATGAATGTTATGAAATATTATTGTTCTGTAAGAAACAATTAGCAGGATGATTTCAGAGAAGCCTGGCGAGACTTACATGAACTGAAACTAAGTGAAATGATCAGAACTAGGAGACCATTGTACATGGAAATAGCAAGATTATACTATGATAAAATCTGATAGACATGGATCTTTTCAACAATGAGATGATTCACACCAGTTCCAATGATTTTGTGATGAAGAGAGGCATGCACATCCAGAGAGAGGACTGGGGGAACTGAGTGTGGTTCACAACATAGCATTTTCACTCTTTTTGTTGTTGTTTGCTTGCATTTTTTTTCTTTCTCACTTTTTTTCCTGTTCAATTTTATTTTTCTTGTGCAAGAAGATAATTGTATAAATATGTATACATATATTAGATTTAACATATATTTCTACCATGATTAACATATATTGAATTACTTGCCATCTAGGAGAGGCGTTGGGAGAAGGGGATACTAAATTAGAACATAAGGTTTTGCAAGGGTTAATGTTAAAAAATTATCCATGCTTATGGTTTGAAAATAAAAAGCTTTTATTTAAAAAGCATCTACATGTAATCAACTCAATATATCTCAATACTAGAGTTTAAAAGCTTGACCAAATATTTAAGTATTTTTGAAATGACATTTAATTCAAATGTTCACCACTTAAATCATATTTTAAATGTGTCCAAGTATTCTCAAAAGTTAAAATAAAGATTTCCAGGGAAGCAGAGAATATATCAAGATATTGGGAATATATGGATATGAAGCATTATCTGAGATCAAATATATATTTTTGCACATACATATATGTAGAGAAAGACCTGTCCAAAAATATAGAGGTAGATATAGATATATAAATATAGATGTGAATGTGGATGTAGAAACAGATATAAATAGATACGGAAATGTGGATACAAATATAGATATACACAGAAATGGATATAATCTTAGTCAAATGGCCCACATTCACTGGCCAAATTAGCTTGGCCCTATGGCAATATCTCAAACTTTCCTGGAATATACTTCTTCCACACTTAGACCACTTGAGAGCTAGAGCTTTCTTCAAAATTTAGCTCAAAGAATTACCTTTTATATCAATACATTTCTGAATTCCTCTACCACTTTTCCCCATGTTTTTTCCCTTCTCTAGAAACAGCAATAAAAATTCAAATGAAATTAACTATGTAAAAGGGGAAATACATTACTATTTTAAAACTTCAATAATAATCTTTTGTATTGTCCAGGCTGTAACTTTGTTTGAGATTTCATCATTAACAGCATCATCATCATTATTATCATGATAAAATAGTTTATATTTATAGATGACTTAAAGTTTCACAAAACCATAGCTAGTTAGTTAGCTAGAAAAATTATTTCTATATATGTGTATGTGTCTATCAAATAGATTGCTAAATACTTATAAAATACAGGTGTGTACACAATATATATTTTATAATATTATTATAGCTTAGTAATGGTTAAATAAGGGTATCCTAGACTGATAGAGCTGATTTATTTAGTTACAATATATTTGATATATTAAACTATGTTTTTCAGTTTATAAAGTTTATGAAATTTGAAGCTAATATGGAGCTCAATATGCTTACTTTCTGCCATTTCCTGTTTCAGTAAAGAATAGAAGATTAATATGCCATGGTCACCTCTTCAGGAATAAAAACATTCCTGAAAACATTTTTACCCAATATCCAGGCCCTGAGGGGGTGTACAAGAAAGCTTCCTGCCAGCACATAATTGGTTTTATTAGAAGTATCTAATATTCAAAGCCAAAACATTCCTGAAAATGGAATAAGCCATTGATGTCAAGAGCTGAACCTTCAGCTAACCTTCCACTTGACCTGAAGTAAAAATTATATTTCTCTTATTTCTTCCTCTTGCCCTGAAGAAAACAGAATATGGACAGATGAAACCAGATTCTCTTTTGTGTCCAAGACACTGTCTAGAGAAGTAAAGTAGATTATTAGAATTTGAATTAAGTTTGCTATTTTTGAAAAGGCTAGTAGGGACTAATTTGAGCAGAGCTAATATACCTCCATAACTAAGAATAACAAGTATATTATGGTTAACAAAATTATATTGTAACATTAATGGACAAGAGAAACAATAATCTGAGGCAAAATGTGAAAAAATTAGTTAGCATACCTAAATACTAGTTGTACCAAAGAAAAAAGTTCTATTTTGATGAGAAAAGTTAAGTGAGTAAGGATTAGTTATAATATCCTAGGATAATGGCAGTCACCATCCAATCAATCAGTTAACAAGTATTTTTAAAGCACCTATTATGTACCGGGTACTCATTACACGCTAAGGAAAGGAAGAATATAAATTTAAAAACCCATTTGTAAGAAGTTTGTATTATAATAGTGGATACTGCAAGAATGTATGTGTGTGTGTATATATATATATATATATATATATATATATATGTGTGTGTGTGTGTGTGTGTGTGTGTGTGTGTGTGCGTGTGTGTGTGTGTGTACACACATACACGCAAAAGAAAGGGGAAAGGAATAAACATTTACATAGCACCAACTATGTGCTAGGCTCTGTGCTAAGTACTTTTTATAGTTGTTTTTATTTTTAATTGTATCTTCCTTAGAGGTATCTGATATTATTAAATCCCATTTTACAATTAAGGAAATTAAGGGCAAACAAGGTATAAATTATTTGCCTGGGGATATAGATATTAAATATCTGAGGTCACATTTGAATTCAGGTCTTTGTGTCTCTAAGTCCAGCATTCTATCCATTATTACATCAGCTGCCTATATATAAATATGATGACAGCGGTAGGGAGGAAGAGAGATGCAGTGCACTTAAAACTTTAAAAGGCAGTAAGACGTTTTGGATTCTCTGCATATTTTTCTATATTTATAGAATAAGGAGAGTAATTATCAATGTGGTTGGTTCCCATTCTACTTATATCAGCTAAATCCTGTATAAAAACAACCACTAACCACTTACTTATAATGCTCAAAGCATTTTATCAGCTGTTTGCTATACATAGGTGAAATGATGACAGATTCTATTCTTAATGAATTGAGGAACTAATAGGGGCTATGCAAGTAAGAATGACATGAGGTAAAATGTGATTGGGGGGAAAAGGCTTCACATCAAAATGAGTTTAAAAGACTTGAGGAAGGAAAGATCATTTCCAGATGAGGAGATTCAGGTAACTATTCATGCTAGAGAAAGAACCTCAGCCAGACTATGAAGGAAAAGAATTTTAAGATGGGAAGATGTTGAGAGAGCACATTCCAATATGAAGGCACAGAGAGAAAAAGGCAGAACAAATTGGGGAACAGTTAATAGTATAGTTTGACTGGAATGTAGAGTATATGAAGGAAAATAATGGGAAATAAATCTGGACAGGCAGGCTGGAAATAGACTCCTTTAGACAATCCCTAGCTATATGACCCTGTGACCCAAGTCATTTAACCTCTCAGTCTCAGTTTCCTTATCTATAAAATGTGAATTGCAAAAGCACCAAGCTCATAGGATTGTTGTCAGTATCAAATGAGATAATATATGTGAAGAGATATACAAATCTTAAACTGCTATATAAATATTATTTTATTTTATTTTATTTATTTATAACAAAATAAATTGTTATTTTGGTATATGTCTGAGAAAGTCATCTTTTCTCCAATAGGCAATAAGAAAATTAAAAAGTACTTTTATCAAGGATTTAAAAGTTGTGCATTGATAATTATTTTACAGCAGTGTAAAATATAAGAGTAGAGGTGACAAGATCCAGTTAAAAAATTATTACAATAGCCAAGGTGAGAAATTGTACCATCCAAATTTGTAAATGTAAGAGTGAAGAGGCAGGGAAAAATATAAGCAAGATGACAAAGATCAGATTTACAGTCTTGACAGTCACAAAAGGATGATATTTGTTTTCCAAGGACAAGCAATTGTAGAAAGGCTCATCACTAGCAGGCTAACCACATGACAATGATTAATTTGATTATGACAATCCAGGATACAAAATGGCCCTCAATCCTTTGCAAACACCGTCTACTTCTATAGTGACTATGGAGTGGAGGAAAGAGGATACAAGTTGCTAAATATTATATAAATTTTAAATTGGTCATAAATATTACTTGATTTTTGTAACTTTAAATGTAAGTTTTGGCCAGCTACTTACCAATAAGTTGACAAATTAATGGAAGAAGTGAATTCTATTACTATTGACATTTTCTTTATAACTGAAATCAGGGACAAAAATAAGGTGCAATCTGATGCAAGAAAGATTCAGAGGTTTGCCTTGAGAAGGAAAGAAAGGAGGTAGTAACTTTGGTTATATCTTGCTTCCAAAAGCAACAAGTGTACTTAATCATATCCTTTGGTAGTATTCATTATAAACATGTGCAAAAAGATCATCATAAAGAAAATCATCACTTGTGTGTCAACATTAATTATAATAAATAAATGTGGAGACATAGAAAATCTATGGAGGAAAAACTAAATAAGATTTTCGAACTTAAAATGAAATTTCATATTCAATAACTTCAATACTTGGAAACATTTGGAATAACAATAATAGCTAACATTTATATGATGCTTTAAGGTCTGAAAAGTTTTTATAAATATTATCTCATTTTATTCTTACAGAAATCCTGAGAAATAGGGGCAACTATTATTTCTATTTTAAAGATGGGGGAAATGAGGCTAGATAAAATCAATGCACTTGCCCAGGATCATATAGCTAGCAAATATCAGACAACAGATTTGAAATCAAATCTTCCTGATTCTAGCCTGTCACTCTCCATTGTGTTATTTAGATGTCTTAGTATAATGGGACTAAGTCAGAGAGATGTTAAGTCATTTGCTTAAGGTTATATGGCTACTAAGTGGAAAGTCAATTCATTTAATTTTTTTTTTTTTTAACAATACTGAAGTACGTGTTGTTATTATCCTCATTGAACAAATGAAGAAATTGAGACAGCATTTAAATGACTCACCAGGGTCACACATCTAATAAGTTGCTGATATGAAGTCCTGCTTTCCTTATTACAGGACCAGCTTTTTATCTACTGCTCCACTGCTCCACTTGACTGCTATGTCTATGTTAAAAAAAAAAAAACATGGTTCAATAGCAAAAACAATGAGAAGCCTCATTTCTATTTTTTACGAATATTTTTCTAAAGAAGAGATCTGGGCGTCAGTGGATGTGGTAAGAATGAAATAAAAATCACACACACACGGAACTGATTCTATTTGAACAGTTAAGAAAGAACAGTTTAGAGACTTCCGGCCAAGATGGCGGCGTGGAGGCAGACAGCTGCTTGAGCTCCTTGTTTTCTCTCAGAACTTACTTCATGACAAGCCTCTGACTTAATGCTTGACCCAGAAAGAAATCCACAAATAATCACCAAGAGAAGACATCCTTGAAAGTCGCCAGAAAAGGTCTGTGTTTGCTTGGGGGAGGGTCAATCAGACTAGGCGCAGACTGAGGGCAGGCAGCCAGAGCAAGACAGGCAGCTCACACAGCTCAGACCAGAGGGGGAGGGGTGTGATCTCTGCCGTTTCTGCGAAAGGGCTTTTGCCCCAGTGTGGATGCTCAGTCTTGGCAGCAAGCCAGGAGCAGCAGAGAGGGTGTAAACACCAGAGGTGAACGTTAAAACCCCAGAAAGCCAGCATCTCTCAGAACCCGGCCACCCCCAACCCCCACCTGGACTGACTCGGTGCGTTCTCGGAGCCTCAGAGCTCAGACTCAGTACAGTCATTGCTGTTCTGTTAGTGGCTCTCTGCTGCCCTACCCCCAGTCTGTAGAGGAAGCCCATTAATACCATCCAGCCCCATCCCCCACAAAACAGACCAAGTGTTTCTCTTGTCAGTTTGTTTTCTTTGATTCCTACTCTGACAAAATGAACAAAAAATTCAAAAGGGCTCTAACCATTGACAGCTTCTGTGTAGAGAGGGAGCAGACTTCGAATGCTGAGGAGACTAGGAACAGACTGTCCCCAGATGTATCCCCTGGGAGGGATATAAGCTGCTCCTCAATACAAAAGAACCTCATAGAGGAAATAAAAAAGGCTCTCACAAGAGAGCTGGAAGAGAAATGGGAAAAGGAAAGGGAAGCTTGGCAAGAGAGCCTGGAGAAGTCATCCCATGCATTCAAAGACAGAGTGGATAAAGAAATCAAATCATTGAGAAACAAGATTAGTGAGCTGGAAAAGGTAAACAACTCCAAGGAAAATAGGATTAGTGAGCTGGAAAAAGAAAACAGCTCTCTAAAAAATAAAATGGATAAAATGGAAAAAAATTCCATAGAAGATAAAAACTCAATTGGACAATTACAAAGAGATATAAAAAAAGTGAGTGAAGAAAATACATCATTGAAAATTAGACTGGAACAAGTAGAAACGAATGACTCAAGGAGAAACCAAGAGGTAGTCAAGCAAAACCAGAGAAATGAAACAATTGAAAAGAATGTCAAGTACCTTACCAGAAAGACAACAGACCTGGAAAACAGATCCAGGAGAGACAATTTGAGAATAATTGGACTCCCTGAAAAATGGGAGGAAAAAAAGAGCTTGGACACCATTTTTGAGGAAATTATCAAAGAGAACTGCCCAGACATTCTGGAAACAGAGGGTAAAATAGACATTGAAAAAATTCATCGATCACCTACTGAAAGGGACCCTAAAATCAAAACGCCAAGAAATATAGTGGCCAAGTTCAAGAACCATCAGACAAAGGAAAAGATATTGGAAGCTGCTAGAAAAAAGCAATTCAGATATGGAGGATCCACAATAAGGATAACCCAGGATCTAGCAGCGTCCACATTAAAAGAACGCAGGGCCTGGAACATGATATTCCGAAAGGCTAAGGAACTTGGTATGCAGCCAACAATAACTTACCCAGCAAGAATGAGCATCGTTTTCCAGGGAAGAAGATGGACATTTAACGAAATAAATGAATTCCATCTATTTTTGATGAAAAAACCAGATCTACATAAAAGGTTTGATCTTCAAATACAGAACTCAAGAGATTTCTAAAAAGGTAAAAAGAAATCTTGAGAATGAGATCATAAATAGATTAGAGGAACATAAGATAGTTTACCTCTCAGACTTGTGGAGGAGGAAGGAATTTATGACCAAAGGAGAACTAGAGAATATTATTGATCACGAAATAGAGGATTTTGATTACATCAAATTAAAAAGCTTTTGTACAAACAAAACTAATGCAAACAAGATTAGAAGGGAAATAACAAATTGGGAAAATATATTTACAGTTAAAGTTTGTGATAAAGGCCTCATTTCCAAAATATATAGAGAACTGACTCTAATTTATAAGAAATCAAATCATTCTCCAATTGATAAATGGTCAAAGGATATGAACAGACAATTTTCAGATGATGAAATTGAAACTATTTCCACTCATATGAAAGAGTGTTCCAAATCACTACTGATCAGAGAGATGCAAATTAAGACAACTCTGAGATACCACTACACACCTGTCAGATTGGCTAAGATGACAGGAAAAAATAATGATGAATGTTGGAGGAGATGTGGGAAAACTGATGCATTGTTGGTGGAGTTGGAAAGAATCCAACCATTCTGGAGAGCAATTTGGAACTATGCCCAAAAAGTTATCAAAATGTGCATACCCTTTGATCCAACAGTGCCACTACTGGGCTTATATCCCAAAGAAATACTAAAGAAGGGAAAGGGACCTATATGTGCCAAAATGTTTGTGGCAGCCCTTTTTGTAGTGGCTAGAAACTGGAAAATGAATGGGTGCACATCAATTGGAGAATGGTTGGGTAAATTATGGTATATGAATGTTATGGAATAATATTGCTCTGTAAGGAATGACCAGCAGGATGAATACAGAGAGGCTTGGAGAGACTTACATGAACTGATGCTGAGTGAAATGAGCAGAACCAGGAGATCATTATATACTTCAACAACGATACTGTATGAAGATGTATTCTGACTGAAGTGTATATCTTCAACATAGAGAAGGTCTAATTCAATTCCAGTTGATCAATGATGGACAGAAACAGCTATACCCAGAGAAGGAGCACTGGGAATTGAGTGTAAACTGTTTGTACTATTGTCATTCTACCCAGGTTACTTTTACCTTCGGAATCTAATTCTTAGCGTGCAACAAGAAAGTTGGTTTTACACATATATATTGTATCTAGGATATACGGTAACACATTTAATATGTATGGAATTGCCTGTCATCTAGGAGAGGGAGTAGAGAGAGGGAGGGGAAAATTTGGAAAAGAAGTGAATACAAGGGATAATGTTGTAAAAAAAAATTACCCATGCATATGTACTGTCAAAAAATTATAATTATAAAATTAATTTAAAAAATTAAAAAAAAAAGAATTCCTGCTATAGGGTTGAGTTGCCTTGATCGATGAGTGAGTACAGATTCTTGTCTACTCTCCCTAGCTAGTCCTAGATCAGAGGACACTTTAAATTTCATTTATCCTAGTTGATGACCTTGCCAAATTCCTTGATGCCAGGTTTATATTCTGTTCCACCACTTTCCACTTCTGCTCTGCAAATGTTAATCAAATCAATACTACTATTACTTCTAGAAAGAACTTTTATGTTAATTGGCCCAATGAATCAATTTGGCATTCCTTCAAGTTTCCAGACCAAAACTCCCTTCTTCTACTTTCTTGTATATATCCTTACTAGAATGTAAGGTCATTAAGGAAAGGAACTACTTCACTTTTGCATTTCTTTAACTAGTTCTTAGCACAGAGCCTTGAACATAATGAATGTTTTGTAAATATATTTTCATTTATTTGGCTATTTTTGAGTACATACCAGAATATGAATTTTAAAAATTAGGCAAGGTACTTCTATAGTAATTAGGGAACCATAGAAACATATAGGGATAGAAAGAACTTCTGTGGGGGCAGCTAGATGGTGAGGTGGATAAAGCATTGGCCTGGGAGTTAGGAGGACTTGAGTTCAAAATCAACCTTGGACACCTAATGCTTACTAGCTGTTTGACCCTGGGCAAGTAACATAACCCTAACTGTATCATTAAAAAAAAATTTGGAACCCCCAATCTTACAAAAATGAATGTTGAAAGCCATCTTTACTTATAATTGATAGAGTTGGTTAAAATAAAAAAGATTTTAAAGAAAGAACCTCTGTGGCTATATATTATGTGTATGTTCACATACACACATATATACATATATAATATTTCTAGTAATTGCCATTTATACAATATATAGTGATGATAGTAATACATATGTGTGTATATACTATAAAGAATATTAAACAAAATAAACTATGAGTGGTTTTTTCCAAATCTTAAAAAGGCTCTATAAATGTCATTATTATTTTCTCTACTTCTGTTGCTATCATCTAAATTCAGACTCAACATCTCTTAACTTGGATCACTGTCAGAACCTCTTGTTATATTCATTCTTATATTCATTCTAGTCTCTTCCCACTCTAATCCTGGAATCAAACTGACCTTCCTCAAGTTTTAGGCTTCATAAAGCTAAGATTCACAATAAATACATTTTCAGAAGTTTTCAACTGATGAATAGACTCTTTATTTGAAAAGGGAGCCACCTAACCTAAATTAATTTTACTCTCAAAAACAGTGACGAATTAGCATGGAGTATGGTATAGCATATTAGAGTTTGGAAGAAGGAGACTTGAGTTCAAATCCCTCCAAAGACATTTTACTAACTATATGACTTCAATCAAAGCAATTAACCTCTCTATCTGCTTTCTTATCTGGAAAACAAAGAAGTTAGATTCAATAACATGTAAAATCCTTTCTAGCTGTAAATCTATGATCTTCCTAATCATTCCTCTGCCCCAAATAACATCAGTGGCTTTTTAATTATCTATCAGATAAAATATAAACTTCTTAGCCTAGCATTTAAGACCTTCCACAATCTACTTCTGAACTACTCTCAAAGACACATTTCAAATATTTCTATGGTTCTAGCCAAATTAGGCTACTAGGTGTTCTCCAACTGCACCAGATTCAACTACATGGATGCATTCTCCTAAGTCATCATTCAAGGTCAAAGTGGAATGTTTTATTATTTCTATCACATCCTATGGTAGTTCATACTTGGGGTCATTTTACTTCAAGCTAGTAGGAAATTGGGATCATCTAATCTTGTTATTATTCAGATTTTTTTTCAGTCACATCCAACTCTTCATGACCCTATTTGGAGTTTTATTGACAAAGATACTAGAGTGGTTTTCCATTTCCTCATCCAGATCATTTTATAGATGAGTAAACTGATGCAAACAGAGTGAAGTGACTCCCCAGGGTCTGAGAGCAGTTTTGAATTCAAGATAAGTCTTCCTAATTTCAAGTCCAGTGCTCAATCAACCTAAGTGCCTCATCTAATCTAATCCTTTCTTATTCCATACTAGGAAACTGTGGCTCAGAGATTTACATGAAAATCATATAGTAATTTCAAACCTGAGTTTGAATTCAAATCACCTAACAGAGTATTTTCATATTCTTAGTGTCAAAGCAGAGTATACTGTATGGTGTAATATTTAGCTCATATTAAGCTCATATTAGCTCATAGCAAACAAATAAAGCAAAAAAAATCCCCTTTTTCACTCATTTATTTTCATTCATTCATACTAAGCACTTCTGTTCATAGGAAATTCCCATATTCTCAATGTATCATCTTGATATGTATATATATAAAACATCCTTCTCAGATAGTAACTTCCTTAAGAGTAGTATTAATTTCATCTCTTTATCCCTATCAGCTAAGTTTAATAAATGTTTGCTGAAGTGAATTAAATGAAATGTTAGAACACCAGAATCATGGCTCAGTTATTGATATTTTTTTTTTTCCATTTGAGTAGGTTCAGACCTAGAATCACAAAATACCCAAGTTGGAATTGTAGAGATGATCTAGTCACAGATAAAATAATGCATACCAGAAAGGCAGTTGTAATAGAAAACTATCACTAGTAACTCTTGATATATTTGAACCTTTCTAAAGCTATTTTGATACATTTGAAACATTGTTTTAGATACTATACTCATAATTTGAGCATTAAATTTTAAATATATTTTTCACTTGCTGAAAATGTGCTTTGTATTGCTTTTATGTATAGTGAGTAGGAGGTAATGGAAACAAGAAGTTTCAAGAAGTTTTGAAAGACCTATTGAATTCTAACATTCTTTTTTTTTAATTAAAGCTTTTTTTTTTCCCCAAAACATATGCATGGACAATTCTTCAACATTAGCCCTTGAAAAAACCCGTATTCCAATTTTCCCTCAGGTCCCCCACATCCTCCCCTAGATGGAAAGTAGTCCACTATATGTTAAGCATGATAGAAATATATGTTAAATCCAATAAATGTACATATATTTATACAACTATCATGCTGCACAAGAGAAAAAAATGAAGCAAAATAAAATGCAAGCAAACAACAACAAAAAGGGTGAAAAGGTATGTTGTGAACCACATTCAGTTCCCTGGGTGTAGATGGCTCTCTTTGTCACTAAACAAGCTGGTTTAAATCATCTCATTGCTGAAAAGAGCTATGTCCCTCAGAATTGATCATCATGTAATCTTGTTGTTGCCATGTACAATCATCTCCTGGTTCTGCTTATTTCACTCAGCATCAGTTCATGTAAGTCTCTCCAATCCTCTCTGAAATCATCCTGTTGATTGTTTCTTATAGAATAATAATATTATGTAGCATTCATATACTATAATTTATTCAGCCATTCTCCAATTGATGGGCATCCATTCAATTTCCAGTTTCTTATCACTAAAAAAAAGGGCTGCCAGAAACATTTTTGCACATGTGGGTCCCTTTACCTCCTTTAAGATCTCTTTGGGATATAATCCCAGTAGAAACACTGATGGGTCAAAGGGTATGCACAGTTTGATAACTTTTTGAGCATAGTTCCAAATCGTTCTCCAGAATGGTTGGATCCATTCACAATTCCACCAACAATGTATCAGTGTCCCAGTTTTCCCACATCTCCTGTTAGGTTCTTACTAGTGCTAAATTGGTACTTAACAATTCTCTAGCTCAGAATATTCACACCTTTAAAAGCAGCAAGTTCATTGGTTGTAAATGATTCCCACAAGCCCCTGGCAGTATGCACAAGCCCATTCTCTGGGAAGATAAAAAGAGGCAACATTGAGTCTGAAGAAAGTCGAGATTGGGGAAGGACAAGGCTTCCCGAGAGAAGGGAAGCTGGAGGAGATTCAGAGACAGGATTAAGGAAGAAGAGGATTGGAGATTTTACTTTCACTCTAGCTGGAGGCTCCAGAAGCCTCCCAAGAAACCTGTTCACAGAGGAAAAGATTTTACAGAAAAGAAGCTTCCTCCCAGAAAAGGATTACAATTGAGAGATGACAGAACATTCCAATTTGGCACCCAAATGTGAGGCCAGGACTTATTCTGAGCCCTTCAGAGGAGCTAGTCCTGACTTGACACCCTCCCACATTCATCATTTTTTTTCCCCTGAAGCTAGGGTTAAGTGACTTGCCCAGGGTCACACAGCTAGGAAGTGTTAAGTGTCTGAGGCCACATTTGAACTCGGGTCCTCCTGAATTCAAGGTTGGTGCTCTATCCACTGCACCACCTAGCTGCCCCCTCATCATTTTTTCCTGTCATCTTAGCCAATCTGAGAGGTATGCAGTGGTATCTCAGAGTTGTCTTAATTTATATTTCTCTGACTAGTAATGATTTAGAGCTCCTTTTCATATGACTAGAAATAGTCTCAATTTCTTCATCTGAAAATTGTCTGTCCATATCCTTTGACAATTTATCAATTGGAGAATGGATGGGAATTCTAACATTCTTTAATGAAAAGGTTAGTTAGTGTAAAGAAAGGCAAAGTTCATCACTTAAAAGATACTAAATGCTATCTGACCTTTTTCCACAACCTGGATATCCTACAGTTTATTATTGAACTTTATTATTAAATTCAATTCAGTATTTGATTTGATGACTCAGTTTAATCTCAATTATCTTTGCAGACCTCATTTGTTCTTATTCATTCACAGGAGTTGTATCTTTGGGAAGGGCAAGGTGCCTCAAGCTAGATGTTGCCTTCTATCCCACAGGTCTTTTACATAGAGGGGAAAACACTTCTATGAATGGACAATTGTAATGAAGGTTAGGTTTTAGAGAAAAATTTAATGTCTGTCTTTTGAGTCCACAAAAACATCCCAGTGCTTAATGAAAGTTAACTGTTTAGATAAGGAATAGAAGTGATTAAACATCTTTTGTACCAACAATTGAAAGTGGAGCAGAGGGAAGTAATTAGGTAAGGCCCTGTACCAAAATGATATGCTGCCTTGTATCAGGAACCATATTTGTCAGTTTTGCCTCTGTTTGATGGCTGAACCAACTGTCACCAGTAACATAGAGCTAATCATTTCCACAGCTTTCTCTCTTTTCTCATCTAAGCCATTGTCTCAGATAAACCTTCATCAGAAACAAATATTACTAAAGGACACAAAGCCTCTCACTTAAAATACTCAGTCAACAATATTTACATAGTGCCAGGCATTGTGCTGGACACTGGGAATAATACAAAGACTTTTTAAAGTTTCTGTCTTCAAGAACCTTCCATTCCATCAAGGAAAAATATATGTGATGAAAATATGTATAAAACAAAAACGTGCATGCGTGTATAAATAAAATATATACTAAGTAATACCAAGTGAGGAAGCTCTAGTACCTGGTGAGTTCAAGAAAGGCTTTATGTAGCAAATATTTATGCCATATTTGAAAGAACCAGTGGATCCAAATGAGGCAGAGATGAGAAGAGAGAGTCCATTTCAGAAATAAAGTAAGCCTCTGCAAAAGCACAGAAATAGGAGGTATAATTTCAGGTGTGAGGAACAGAAGGACAGTTGTTTTGTAAAATAAATGAAGGGGAGTAATGTTAAATGAGACTAGAAAAGTTGATTAGCTTGAAGGTTGTGAAAGGCTTTAATGTCAAGGATGGGGGAGTTGTATTTGAAGCAGTTAATATTATTAAGGACTAATTGAAGTTTAATAAGTAAAATAACATGGTCAGTTCCCTGATTTAGAAACAACATTTTGCCAGCACAGTGTTTTCTTTGTAATGGATAAAGCACTACAAAATGGGCATTACAAAATCTAGAATAAATACAGGTTCTTATTATTTTTATTATAACTTTTTATTGACAGAACATATGCCTGGGTAATTTTTTACAACATTATTGCTTGCACTCATTTCTCTTCCAACTTTTCCCTCCACCTCTCTCCCTTAGATAGCAAGCAGTCTTATACATGTTAATTATGTTATAGTATATACTAGATACAATATATGTGTGCAGACAGGTTCTCATTTTTAACAAAGAAACTTGCATTTGAATCACTTATTTTTAAAAGAGATAGGAATTTTTGTTGTTGTTCAGTCATGGCCAACTTTTTATGACCCCCATATTGGATTTTCATGGCAAAGATACTGCAATGGTTTGTCATTTCCTTCTCCAGGTCATTTTACACATGAGAAAATTGAGGCAAACATGGTTAGATGACTTGTCCAAGATCAAACAGGTACTAAGTATCTGAGACCACATTTGAACTTAGAAGATTCATCTTCCTCACTTCAAGGCCAATGTTGTATATAGGGTACCACCTAGCTCCCCAAAAGGGATTACACCTGGGACTTTCTAAATGACATAATTTCTTTTACCAATGCAGTTTGGCTCCTTCTCTGCAACATAAAGATAAAGAGAGTTATCTAAAGTTTGAGAGCTCAAAAGACTTGCCCAGAGTTATGCAGCCAGGATATACCAAAAAAAGAACATGAAATCAGATCTTTCTTTGAAATTGACTCTCTATCCACCTAATATGCTACCATTTTTTTTGTTCTCTAAAAACAAACAAAGCATTTAAATTAACCTTCCTATTGAGAAGATATTTACTGATTTTTAATACTTTAAATAGTGGGAGTTACCATGTGAATCAAATCACAGGAAGCAAAGTGAGAAGGAAGGAGAGAAAGAATGTACCCCCCAAAAAAGTCTTGCCAAACCAGGAAAGTGATGATAAGTCTTTCCTCTCTGGAGAAAATTTACTAAATTTTAAGTCTGTTACAGAGACAGGGAATTAAAAGCTGAAGGAAACATTCATTTTCATTTTCACATTTTCAGGGTGACCTCCTCTTCTTCATTTGCCAGAGAGCGAGCCAAGACCCACTGAACCACAATAGACAGCCCTCAGGAGAAGCTAACTGAAGGGGCAGCGCATTAGGAGGACAATGCCATCCAGGCACTGGAATATTTACTCTCTAGAGAAAATGATCGCTCCTTAAGATGAAAATGTGACTTCCAGTGGGCAGTAATAATGCCCTGTGCCTGATGCTTTGGGAAATATGTTCCCTCCTCATTTGTCAACTCAAAGAGCAATAGTTTCCCACTATAAAGCTTGTCAGTCAATATCGCTTGGGTATTACCAACATAATGACTGGCTGAAGAGATTTCCAACCCATGTAATTATTCAGGCTGCATGAAACTCAGCCATTTCAGATGGCAGGCATTTCATGCAAATCTTTTTTTTTTTTTTTTTGGTTTCAGTTTGCATGGCCTGGCATGCTCCCTCTTGAATTTCAGGTTCAGCATGAAAATCAAAAACTGAAAACTCAAATCCCTACATTTGGCAGGGGTCAGGGCTAATCCTGCACTAAGTTCCATGTGTTCCCATTCTGGGCTTTAGCTCATGGTCTACTGCAGCACATAACCTTGTTCCAATGGCCATTCCCAGAAAAGGCCCACATCAAGCAAATACAATTACTTTTCATATGTCTTTACCTTCAAGCATACAAAATAAAGATATATATCTTTAACAAAATATATTTAATAATTTTAAAATTCTATAACTTATTGAATATAACTAAGGCCATAGAAATATTAGTTTTGTTTTGTTTTACTGGTCTTCTAAACTGATTGCAATACATTGAGATCAATGAGGAAAGAAAAACTTTAAAAAGCCTATTTCAGCATTGGTTCAGACCCTGCTTTATCCTAAGATGCTCAATAGTAAGAGAAAATATTTTAAAACTGACCCAGGTATCCACTACCAATATTAGCTACAAAAAAGCTAAGAAGAAAGAATTAGATAAAGGAAAAAAAATGCTACCACCAAACCATCCCCAAAAAAGCCAACAAATTCAGAAAGACAACTGTATTTTTGAAGAGTGAGGAAAACCCAACCTTTGCTTCCTATAATGATATAAGTGGCTGGGTAGTACAAACTTAGGTGTCACATAAGTAGAATTGCCTTGCATCTCTTCCAGCTAATGGAGTTGTCTTATTGATTTCCATTTATACTTGTCACTATAGGTTTTTTGGCAAGTGTAAAATAGCTTTCTTTTTTTTTCTGGGGAATCTGTGGCACATTTAACTCTCTTATCTTACATGCTTTTCTACAAAGAATCGCAGACTCTCAGAACTGGAAGGGCTTTGGAGGAGGTCATTCTATCCAACTCATACTTAATCTTAAAGTAATTATCTTGGTTAAATATGATCTGGAAATTTGTTTTAAAAATTAGGTTCCTGAAGCATCCATTCAAAGTATTTTGTTGCCACTATATGATGATCAATTCTGATGGATGTGTCCAACTTCAACAATGAGATGAACCAAATCAGTTCCAATAGAGCAGTAATTAACTGAACCAGCTACACCCAGCAAAAGAACTCCAGGAGACGACTATGAACTACTACATAGAATTCCCAATCCCTCTATTTTTGTTCACCTACATTTTTTATTTCCTTCCCAGGCTAATTGAACACTGTTTCAAAGTCCGATTCTTTTTGTGCAGCAAAATAACTGCTTAGACATGTATACATATATTGTATTTAATTTATACTTTAACATATTTAACATGTGTTGGTCAACCTGCCATGTGGGGGAGGGAGTGGGGGGAAAGAGGGGAAAAATTGGAACAAAATATTTTGTTGCTTGTTTCTGAAAAAAATTTTGATATCACATTGTCTCTGCTACTTACATAGACTGCAGAAGTAACTGTTACACAACACAGATCTGCAAATACACTGAATCATTTACTTAACATTTGTAAAATACATTGATTTTGGCAATAGATAGTCACCATGTCATTGAACAAAAAGTGTTGTCAGTCAAGTGATTTTATGTATTCTAGACTCTTGGCCAGCAGTAAGGTAGATTTAAAATGGCTAATGACATCAAGCAGCTGCTTCAGAGAAAAACAGGTGAGTTATAAACATCTTATACAGCTGCACAAATTCATTCTGTTAAGAGAAGAAAACCAAAAAGGGAATTTTGCTTCCTCAAACTGGTATACTATGGTGTATTTAATTTGATATTAAATATTAACTAATATTTAACTAATTAAATATCCAGTCATTTTTAAAGGCAAAAGATCAGTTTGTATATGTTTAGATCAATACTTTACTCAACTGCAGTCTCTTATAGAGCCAAAAGAGTGAGACTAAAGACAAATGAGGCCCTTATATAGGGTTTAAAGTCTTTTTGGTTTAAAGAGATTATAATTTCATAGATCTGTATTGATCACAACCAGCCACAATGCATGTGCATATTCAATCATTCAAATGACATTTATTAAACACCTACTATATTCCAAGCATTATGTTAGGCATTGAAGAGACAAAGGAATTTGTGTGTGTGTGTGTTTTATGGTTTTCTATTGGTTCTATCCTTCTTAATCTTTAAAACCACATGGATCATACGGCCCACAGGCCATACTTCAGCTCTGAATGTGTCTGGGTATCCTCATTTTCTCTTCTAATCTTCATTCAATAAATCTCCATTATCTTTTTTGTCTCCTTTCCTCAGTATTTTATGTTTTTCAAACCTCCTTCTAGAAACATATGCTTTTTTCTCTGACTCACATTAGTTGGCTTTTCCCTTCTATGCCCAGAATCATATATCTAGTATCTGTGCTATCTCCACAATGTCTATGGTTCTCTGGCACATGAATGCCCTGCTTTCTCTCTAGGAAACTAAGTCTGCTCTGCATCTGACTTTCAACCTCTCTCAGAAGAACACACCACCTACATTCTTTCAAAAAAATTTTTTTTAATTTTAATTATAGCTTTTTATTGACAGAACAAAATCATGGGTAATTTTTACCCCATTGTTCCTTGCACTCACTTCTGTTACAACTTTTCCCATCCCTCCCTCCACCCCCTCCCCTAGATGGCAGGTAGTCATATACATGTTAAACATGTTAAAGTATTTCCTTGATACAATATATGTGTGCAGATCCGTACAGTTCTCTTGTTGCACAAGAAAAATTGGATTCAGAAGATAAAATTAACAGTTTACACTCATTTTCCAGTGTTCCTTTTCTGGATGTAGCTGATTCTGTCCATCATTGATCAATTGGAATTGGATTAGCTCTTCTCTATGTTGAAGATATCCACTTCCATCAGAATACATCCTCATACAGTATCATTGTTGAAGTGTATAATGATCTTCTGGTTCTCCTCGTTTCACTTAGCATCAGTTGATGTAAGTCTCTCCAAGCCTCTCTGTATTCCTCCTGTTGGTCATTTCTTACAGAACAATAATATTCCATAACATTCATATATCATAATTTACCCAACCATTCTCCAATTGATGGACATCCATTCATCTTCCAGTTTCTAGCCACTATGAAAAGGGCTGCCACAAACATTTTGGCACATACAGGTCCCTTTTCCTTCTTTAGTATTTCCTTGGGATATAAGCCCAGTAATAGTATGGCTGGGTCAAAGGGTATGCACATTTTGATAACTTTTTGGGCATAATTCCAGATTGCTCTCCAGAATGGTTGGATTCTTTCACAACTCCACCAACAATGCATCAGTGTCCCAGTTTTCCCACAGCCCATCCAACATTCATCATTATTTGTTCCTGTCATCTTAGCCAATCTGACAGGTGTGTAATGATATCTCAGAGTTGTCTTAATTTGCATTTCTCTGATCAATAGTGATTTGGAACACTTTCATATGAGTGGAAATAGTTTTAATTTCATCATCTGAAAATTGTCTCTTCATATCCTTTGACCACTTATCAATTGGAGAATGGCTTGATTTCTTATAAATTAAAGTCAATTCTCTGTATATTTTGGAGATGAGGCCTTTATCAGAACCTTTAACTGTAAAAATGTTTTCCCAATTTGTTACTTCCCTTCTAATCTTGTTTGAATTAGTTTTGTTTGTGCAGAAACTTTTTAATTTGGTGTAATCAAAATTTTCTATTTTGTGATCAATAATGGTCTCTAGTTCTCCCTTGGACACAAACTCCTTCCTCCTCCACAAGTCTGAGAGGTAAACCATCCCATGTTCCTCCAATTTATTTATGATTTCGTTCTTTATGCCTAAATCTTGGACCCATTTTGATCTAATCTTAGTATGTGGTGTTAAATGTGGGTCCATGCCTAGTTTCTGCCATACTAATTTACAGTTTTCCTAGCAGTTTTTGTCAAATAATGAATTCTTATCCCAAAATTTGGGATCTTTGGGTTTGCCAAACACTAGATTGCTATTTTTATTCACTATCTTGCCCTGTGAACCTAACCTATGCCACTGATCAACTAGTCTATTTCTTAGCCAATACCAAATGGTTTTGGTGACTGTTGCTTTATAATACAGTTCTAGATCAGGTACAGCTAGACCACCTTCACTTAATTTTTTTTTTTCATTACTTCCCTTGAAATTCTCGACCTTTTGTTGTTCCATATGAATTCTGTTGTTATTTTTTCTAGGTTATTAAAATAGTTTCTTGGACGTCTGATTGGTGTAGCACTAAATAAGTAGATTAGTTTAGGGAGTATTGTCATCTTAATTATATTCGCTCAGCCTATCCAAGAGCACTGAATGTCTTTCCGATTATTTAAATCTGACTTTATTTTTGTGGCAAATGTTTTGTAATTTTGCTCATATAATTCCTGACTCTCCTTTGGTAGATATATTCCCAAATCTTTTATTCTATCGACTGTTATTTTGAATGGAATTTCTCTTTGTATCTCTTGCTGTTGGATTGTGTTGGTAATATATAAAAATGCTGAGGATTTATGTGTATTTATTTTGTATCTTGCAACTTCTTTCAAAAATTAAAATGAAAGAAAAAGAAAATCTTTATTTGCAAATTGTTCAAGGATGATCATCTTCCCTCTACCTACCTCAGCAATATAGGTAACAGTCTAGATCATTATTTACAGGGCATCAGCCCAATCCCTGCTTCAATAGATTAGGCACATCTGTAATAACTTTTTGTCACATCTAAACACTCAATATCCCCTTCCTCTCTAGGGAGATGGTTAGGGTTAGGGTTAGGGTTAGGGTTTAGGGTTGGGGTTAGGGTTGAGGGTTAGGGTTAGGTTTAGAGTTTAGGGTTAGGGTTAATCGTCAAATGTACTGGGCTACATTCCTAATTTTAGATTATTTACTAGAAACAAGAGAATTTTGGTTTTATCAGATGGCTCACATACGAACCAAGTTCATTGTCTTTTTTCCTGAATACCTTTCCCAGAACCTAAAATTTCCTTCTTATGCAGAGATGCACAGCTGTGTGTACTATCCCTTCAGGCAAGTACTCATTGCAATTGACAGGTACCAATACTGCTAAATCAATGGTGGTTGGTAAAAGGCTATCTCTCTCATTGTGCTCTAGCCTTCCAATAACTAAGCAGACTTGGTGGCCACTAATTCCTACCCCACACTGGTGAATCAACTCCTCCTGGCCTTGGTACTTAAATTTCCACACAAATAAGAAAAAGAAAACAAGGAAGGAAATAAGAATTATTAAGCACCCATCCTGTTGCCACGGTAAGTACTTTACAAATATTTTCTCATTTGATCCTTACTACAATCCTGGGAGAAGATGCTATTATTATTCCCACTTAACAGTTAATGGGATCTTTGTTAGACAGGAGTTAACTGACTTGCCTAGAATCATATATCTAGTAAGTATCTGAAAAGAGATTTGAATTCAGGTCTTCCTGATTCTAGGCCTGACACTGTATTGAATGTACCAACTTATATAATACTAAATAATTATATAGTGTACCTCTAGAATTACATCTACTTTGTTACCATGAAAAGGTATTGCTAATGATGCTTACTGTAGATATAGAAGGTTTAGTCATCCTCAAAATACATAGGTACTAGCCATGATTCAGAACCATTCTATTGGGTTTTTAAGGTCTCTAATCTCTAATAACTCTATAGTTCTAATAACTCTAATAACAAAGAGACCCGGAATATTTTAATTTAGTATTTTTGTAGCTCTCTACTAAGGGTTTTTTTCTTTGAGTGTCCCACTCATGCAAGTACTACTGGATCAAGAATCCTTTAAAACATAAAACATAGTTACTGAAAGATGTGTAAAGTACAGAAAATGACTCACATCCACACTTGGTTAGCAAAAGGGGACATTTATAACTGTGGCAATCATCATGGCATCAACCTGTCAAGTTTTCTGATAGATTCCAGGGTTGTTCCACATTTGCTGCTTTCCCCCTTTTCTCTGAGATCTTCTTTCATTGGTCTAGCACTTAGTGCCATAGGCCTATCACCTGGTCATAACCACCATCTCTTACAGTGATCCTGCAACCTATGTAACTCCCAGATGCTATCATCATCCTCTATGATTATAAAATCCAAATATTTCCCCTTCCTCGTCTCATTGTATATATGCTTTCTTATGGTATCATAAAATACTGGCTTGCTCAAGGGTTCACTTCAATTTCAATCCCCTAGACCTAATTGACTCCTCACCATATTCCATATTTCATTAGAAACAGTATACTTCACTCCAAGTTACACAAATATCTGAATTTATAAAACATATTTGATACACCTGTTATCATTATAGGATTATTTTGATGAAAAAGTTACTGTAGAATTTCTTAAAAATACTCTGAATAAATTTAAATTATAATTCAATTCATAAAATCTTGATTTTACCATAAATTTAAGGGAAAAATTATTATGCAAAATATCCTAGTTGACTGATATTACTTTTCTTTGCCATAACTTCAAATTTTGCTGTGGCTCTCATATGTCATTGGTGGTGTCTTCCTGAATTGAATAGTTATGACAGGATAAATTTGTTTTTCATTATCAATGAACCTATTTCTCCACCCTCATTTTCAGCCATTAATTTCATCATTAGTTTAGAACTGATATGCTCATACTTTTTTATGATAGCAAAGAACTGGGGGGGGGGGATAGGTACTTGTTGACAGGGAAAAGGCAAAAAAAAATGCAGAATGTGAAAATAATGGTCTACTATTACACACCAGAAATTATAGTATGAAGAATTTAAAGAAGCTTAAGAAGATATATATGAAACAATAAATATAATAATCATAACAATGTAAATGAGAATAATGAAATTAAATGCTAGGAAATATATATATTTTTTTGTTGGAAGAATAGTCTTTATTGGGGACATAACTTGGTTTGAGGTGAATAATGTGATGATGATTCCAGCAGTTCCTATATAAGATAAGATTGAGGGAAGAGTAGCCAAAAAAAAAAAAAAAATGAGTGAGTGGATCCAAGGCTGGTGGGGATAGAAAACCAGATAGCTGAAAACCACTGTTGGTGGGAACAGTGGCTGTCTTTGTCCTTATGTTCAGTGATTTTAATGAAAAACAGCCAGATGAATAACTGAAAAAATGTACCTTCCCTCATTTATAAGGAATTGTAGGTTTGTAATGTTGCATATATTATCAGCACAATTGATGAGCTTGCTGATTTTGCTTACTTTGCTTTATTTGTTTTCTCTCTTTTTAAATTCTTGTTTCCTGGAGTGGCTTAATGGATAGTAAAGAGAGGGAACTATTCAAAAATAAATGTGATAAAAATATAAAGTTAAAAATAAATTTTTACCTCAAATTGGAGGTCATGGAAGAAAAAGGAAACCAAATTTATATGCTTTTAACTGTACAAGGGTAACCTACATGATTCTCTCACATTAATCTTCATGAGCCATTAAGGTTGCCATGACAATTATCAGTCTCTCTCTCTCTGGATGTCTCTCTTTCTCTTTGTCTGTGTCTCTTTGTCTCTTTCTTTGTCTCTTTTGTATCTGTAGCTAAGTACATACTAATGAGTCAAAATGATAAAGCCAAAAAAAATTTTTATGTTATTACATGTATTAAATAGTTAAACAGTCTCTAAAATTCTAATCAAGGCACACATTTATAAGAGGAAGCTAGCAAAATAAAAAAGATTACCTACAATCACTACTTTTTTGTTTGTTTGTTTGAATCCCATGAATCAGTAAAAGTGATAATGAACTAGTTCAGCTGATTTTGACTAAATCCTTCATTAAATGGGACAAGCTAGGTTTGGAAAACTCTTTAAGGCTATTAAACTCCTTATTTGTTGTTGTTTTTTTTCTCTTTTATATGGTTTTCTAAATTCTTAGTCTCCTTGACAAAGTTGTACTGAACAATTGGCTTACAGGGCAGAGGAGGCATTATTCAGGACATACTTTAAAGTTTAATCTGCATTATAAAAATTTTTCCATCACTTTCTAAATTTAGACAATTAACAAAACAACAAATCAAGTCCTAATTTGTAGCATTTGCCAATTTATGCAAAGTAAATGCTTATATTGAAAATTTAACAATTAGTAGGAGCTGCATCTGGCATACCCTTCTTTTGAAATATTTTGACATCCTAACTGTCCAAACTACCCAAACTACCTGACATGGGCTGGAAACAGTACATCATTTAAAACTGAGTCATGAGATTCAGTAAGAAATAAACACCTCATAGGGAAACCATATGGGAAACCATCTTTTTTTTTAATGTGCTCAATAATACCTGAGTTTATTTGTTAATATTACTGGATGTAGAAATCAGTGATTCTCAGAGTTCCTACTCAGAGTCTGGATCATGTTTATTTTATAATTCTGTACACAGGACATTTCTATTTGAAGTATTTATATTTATTTATATTTTCTTCCCTTTCCCTCTACCCCTCCAATCACATTAATACATATAACTCATGGTTGTCCATCCTGTTGTTTTGTTGTTATTGTTGTTGTTTTGTTCTTTTCCCTTTGTTCTCTTTTTTCCCTTTGTAGATTTTTAAATCCAAATAATGAGAGATATGGCTTCTTTTAATTATATACAGCACTTCCCACAATCATCACCTTTTCATTCAGTGAGCAATAAATAGTAAAAAAAATCACCCAAAATATTTATTTAAATTGCCCACTGCATTTTACCAAAATGGCTAAGCTGAGCTTGTTTCTCTTCCAGTTTCTTTAATTGTTATTTCTCTCTTTCCTTTGATGACATTTTTTATACTTCCTAAAGCTTTAATGTTGGTGCTCTCCAAGTTTCTATCCTCAGCCTTTTCTTCTTGCTGTAATTTCAGTGTGATTTCATTGGTTTTGATATTCTGTCTATGCAATTGGTTGTAAAACTTTATCATCATCAGTGACATTTCTTCATAGCTCCAGACTCATATCTCAAATTCTTGGGCATGCTTTAAATATATATCCAGAACTGAAATTTTTGTCTTTTATATTCCCTCACCTCCTAAAACTGCTTCTTCATCTTGTCCAATTTCTGTCTGGAGCAACACCACTCATTCAAAGTCCTATGATAATAATGGTATTAAAATGAACTTTCTTCCTTTCCCTGTCGTTTACTTCTATAATATTGCTGCATACATCTGTTCTATAGTACAAAATTTTCACTGTAAGGCAGCTAGATTAGTGCAATATCTTCCTAATGGTCTTTCTACTTTTACTCTCTGGGAATGGAATCAAGATCTGGGTTCAAAGTCTCAAACAAAATTTCACAAATACAATACTGTGCATATAGCTATAACTATACATGCATGTCAGTGATTATTAATCAGGATTCAGCTTAAGAATATATTCATATTACTCATATATCAGTCTTCAATTTAATTATTTAGCTTACTTTTTTCACTGAATATTTATAATATATTGAAGAATTTTTTAAAAAACCTATACAGAATAAAAATTTATGGTGTTTTTTTTGGGGGGGGGAGTTGAGGCAATTGGGGTTAAGTGACTTATCCAGGGTCAAACAGCTAATAAGTATTAAGTGTCAAGTGTCTGAAGCCAAATTTGAATTCAGATCCTCCTGACTTCAGGGCTGGTACTCTATCCACTGTGCTATCTAGCAGCCCTCAAAAGTCTATATTTTGAGCACCAGCCCTGAACTCAGGAGGACCCGAGTTCAAATTTTATCTCAGACACTTAACACTTCCTAGCTGTGTGAGCCTGGGCAAGTCACTTAACCCCAGCCTTCAAAAAAAAAAATCTACATTTTGAAAATAAATATATACATAAAATATAGTACTCTGTCATGTCCCAAACACATTTATGGTAAACAAATCAAATAATTCCTTTAAAAAAGAACACTCATGGAACAAGAGAATCCTGGAAATTTTACAACTGCCAAAGTTCAGAATATACATACATATATATATAGGGAAAGAAAAGTTGTCAATTTGTCCAAAGTCATTCACCAAATTACTTTCAAATCAGAAGCTAAATCCTTGGCCTTTCAGACTCTTTCCACAGAGGGCATTCTGATACTTTCTAATTGAGAAATCTAATTAGCAGGTACATTCTACAGTTTGTATTTATTTAATTTTTGTAAGATTTGCCAAACTAAATCCCATTTTCTGGCCTTATTGGATATTATTTCCCCTGTCACAATCTGTAATCTGACTCAATTGGTCCTGTCTTCCTTACTCATGATACTCCATCAACTTGTCTACATCCCATCTCCATGGCTTTGTTCTGGCTTCCCTCTATACTTGAGATTTTTTGCTTCCTTCTCTCTGCCTCACAAAAATCTCTCTACCTTGAAGATTCAGCCAGTGTTCTGTTTTATACATGAAGCTTTTCTTTACCAGAACAATTGCTAGCAGCCTCAATTCCAAAATTCCTTTGTACTTGGAAAATTTGTATTTATTGTATTTATTTTATTTTGAACTTAAAAAATAAAATAAGCATATCTATAATATAGAATCATCTAAAAATAGATGATTATACATGAAACCGCAAATACATTATGTAAAACTTATTATTCCTTTTAAATATTTAATAAAGTTATCATTCAACTTTCTTTTTTTTTTCTTTTTTTTCTCCCCCCAATCCTAGAGGTAGCTACCATTAGACAATTATGTATATATGTATATATGTTTGAGTATATGCATTATTTTCCTATATATATATATATATATATATATATATATATTTCTTTTACTTCTATACATAGTTCTTTCTCAAGATGCAGATATCATCTTACTTCACAGGTCTTTTGCAGTTAATTTGGGTATTTATAAGTCAAAATGACTTATTCACTCAAAATTGTTCTTAAAACAATATAGCTATTACTATACACAATATTCTCTTGTCTCTGATCATTTTGTTCTTATTTCATGCAAGTTTATCTGTGTTTTTCTAAGATCATCAAGCTCATCATTTCTTATAGCCCGGTACTATTCCATCATAATCATATACCAAAACTTCTTCAGCCATTCCTCAATTTATAGGTATCTCTGCAATTTCCAGTTCTTTACCAATGTTTATATATTTACTTATTGGCTACACCAATCAAGTATAAGCTACTTTAAAGTATGAATTATTTCATTTATTTTATTCATATTCCAAATGGCTAATTAGGTGCCTAGTCCAGAGTAGGCACTTAATATTTGCTTATTGATTGATTGATGTTAGACAGTGGGCCAATTAGAATCCATTACAATGAGAAAATATTCAAATGACTTACAATAGATAATTTTGTAGAATCTTTATCTTTATTAATTTTTTTCAAATCTTGCTTTCCTTTAATCTAAGAAATTGTTGTGGTGACTTTCTGAAATTAGAAAGGATGCCAATGGGGAGCACTGATGAATAAATATTTGATATTTTACAGGTTACTTATAGTGCAGCTCTGAATTCCAACTGTTCAACATCTAAGCTAGTTAAGTTTTGCTTTATTAGTACTTAACCACCTAAAAAGTTCAAAGTAAACTGGAGGTCTATTTCACAAATTGTTTAAAAAAACCAATCCCTATTTCTTACCCCAAACCATTCAGGGAGAAATATGAAATCCTGCTCCCTTAAGGAAAAGATTAAAGAATTTTTTTGAGATAGGAGATGAGATGGTATAATGTAAAAACCCAAGATAAATCTTTGCAGCTTTTAAAGTGATTCTTCAGACAGTTACCAGATTCCCACAGATTTCTAATGTGAATCCTATTCTGCAGCAGAGAGCTCCACCTGTTGAATAGGTTCTATGAAGAAAAATAAATCAGAAAATTTTTTTCCTCACCTCTCCCCCCCAATCCCCAACATTTGACAACTCTAACCTTCCAACAACAAAAGCTATTTCAAGGTCCCTTAAACGACTCGGAAAGCAATTATGCTATCATCTCTGATAATGCATCAAGCACAGGAGAGCAAAAGAAAATGGAAAACAAGAGACAACATACAGCCAATCTCAGGAAAAGTTAAAGAGAATTATGTTTCAGTCAACAACCATATCATAATATCACATTTCTGACAAGATTTCAAAAAGCAGATTAATCCTCTCAGAGCAGTTTAATTGTGGGAAAGGTTTGTATTCCTGAAATCCACAGGATGTGCATATGAAAGGAAGTCTGTTGTGAAAAAATTCTGATGCTCTTGGAATGGAGGAAAAATTAAGCCCTGGCATGAGTTATATTACCGCTTTTGACAGAAGAAGAAAATAAGTCAGAGGGAAATGCAGAAAGAAAAAAAAATACAACCTTCATCTAGAAAGGAGAATGCACTTTAGAATCTGACATAGATAGGATTCAGTCTTAAGTTTTAATGAAATTTTTATTTTCTGAACTGAAAAAGGAGTACAGGGCTGATATTTAGGATTTTTAAAAATACTGTGTTTTGAAGTCTTTGGAAGTCCCTAGAAAACTTGAAAAGAATTCATTATTTTAAAAGAATTGAAAACTGAAAATTATTCCATCATCATTCACTGGGCTTGACTGGTAAATCCTAGAATTTGGTATCCAATAAATCTTTGAGGACTGTAGCACATAAGTACTAAAAATAAAAACATAAATGGAATAAGAGACTCCTGATATAGAGGCTGGTGGGGCCATTGTGCAGTATTCCACTACCACCTGCTTAATAAACCACATTTTCCCACTTTGCTATTATGTTGTATGTTGTGTGTGCATATGTAATTTTTTTTAAAGTCACAACATTCTGATTAGGCATTAACTATCCAGAATACATGGATAAATCATAGAACATGATATTTTATATAGGCAACAAAGAAAACCTTTACTCATGCAAGAGGATTAAATACAAAGATGACTTTTTGGGCTCCTCCACATTGTACTCTTTTTACTTTTTTTTTTCTTTCCCTCCCTCCAAAGGAATTTAGTTGAATTTAGTTATATGCAATAAGAAGGCCTAGGTAATTCACATGGCTGTGAAATTGCAGTTCTCATATCTTACTCCTTCTAGCTTTTCTGATAAGACAAGAGTTAAATGATCCCAGTCTTTTCTATGATCCACAAAGAGTAAAAATAAAAGGTTGTCTTAATGAAAATTACATCAAGATCACCACAGGCATCATGATTTTCCGGTTACTTTGGTTTATTAAATTTATTAGATCATCCATAATACTACCTGACTGGCATAGACTCAATTCAATTCAGTTTAGCCCACAAGCATTTATTAAACCCCTACTAAGTGCCAGGCATTGTGTGAGCTCTTAGAAGCTCAAAGGTGAAAATAAAACCATTCCTGATTTTAAGGAGTTTAAAAATAATTTTTTCTGTTATTTTGACAATGTAGAGTGGTCCTAGTGAAACAAAGTCCTTTTACCAATGTGATTGGCACCTATTCAGCAACTTAAAAGCCTTGGACAGTTGTCTGAAGCATTAAAAGGTTATTTGACCTGTCTACAGTCAAATAGTCAGTTCTGTGTCAGAGATGAGACTTGAGGTGCCCTGAATTTTAGAATGAATCTCTATTCATTGTGTTATCCTGCCTCTCAAGATCCCTTCACATAACATGCAGACTTGAAAGCATGTAAAATAATACATCATCCTTGCTTTCATGAAATTTCATTATACTGAAATTTCAGAACTTATATGCAGAGAAGTAAATACAAAATAAGTGCAACTTTAATACAAAGTCATCTCAAGTGCATGTGGGAGAAGGGGAAGAGTAAGCCACAACAATCTGGTATCAGAAGCCCGGTCTAAGTGCTATAATTGGTGAAGTACTGATGTCCTGAGGAGCAAGGAATGGTGTTTAGGGGTTTTTGGCCAGGGGAACCTGAGACAGGTATTCTTCTGGAAGAAATACTACGTCTGGCTATAAACCTATGCTAAGAACATTAGCTAGGTTGAGACTACTCCTAGAGACTGAGGTGATGCAGGGAACAGTATGTACGCTATTAGGAGAAATGTTTATGTGTTCTGACTGTGTTTTTGAAGTAAATACAAATGAGTAAAAGTAAATTATAAATACATAAATTATAAAAGTAAATTATAAATCAGTAAAGGCACATCATAATTAGCTTTAAAGCTAACTAATGCTAAATGGTTAAATGAAATTGAGGTGCTAGCATCTAATCTTTTTAGCAATGAAAGGAAGATAGTGTGGCCTAGAGCCCATGGCAATAGAACAGAAAAATCTATTCCCAACTTGTTAGTGTACAGTAGCACCCTGAGAAAGGAGATACCATAAGACTGGCCCCAGAAGACTAAAGACAGAAGATACTCATTATATCTCAGAAACTCCAAATAGGCAAGTTTGGCAAGAACTTAAGAGTATATGAGGATGAATAATGAGAAATAAGTTAAAAATATGGGCTAAATTATTCTGATCAAGACATTTTCAATAGACTCATGATAAAAAATGCTATCTACCTCCAGAGAGAGAGAGAGAGAGAGAGAGAGAGAGAGAGAGAGAGAGAGAGAGAGCTTTTTTTTTTTAACTTTCTTTATCTTTTCTTGTTTTGTACGTGTTTTCTCTTATAACATGTCTAATGTGGAAAATATGTTTTGTATGACTTCACATGATTAATAGATATATTATTTGTCTTCACAAGACAGAAGGAAGAGGCTAGAAGGAGGGGAAAGAATTTGGAACTCAAAATTAGGTGACACATAGTGAATAAAACAATGGGCCTGAAATCAGGAAGACGAGTTCAAATAGGGCCTCTACTACTGGTAAGTTGTGTGACACTAATAAACTTATTTAACTTCTGTTTGCCTTAGTTCCCTGGAGAAAGAAATGGCAAACTACCCTAGTATCTTTGCCAAGAAAATCCCATGGATAATTAAATCTAGGGGGTCACAAAAACACAGACAGAACTAAATGAGTGAATTATGTAACAAGATGGGGCTCTGCAATTAGTTCATAAGGCCTGGAGTCAGGCAGATGGTAATTTGTTATTTGGCCATCTTCAATTCTTCATAACCTCAGTTGGTTTTTCTTGGTAAAATACAAGGAGAGTTTATCATTTCTTTCTCCAGCTCATTTTTCAGAAGAAAATACTAAGGCAAACAGGATTAAGAGACTTACTTGGGGTCACACAGCTAGTAAGTATCTTAGGCAAATTTAAACTCAGGAGGATGAGTTATGCTGACTTCAAGTTCAGCACTCTATTCATTGTACCCCTCTAAGTTCAAATCACAATCTCCAGACATTTACTGTGTAACCCTGGACAAGTCACATAATTTCTGCCTCAGTTTCCCCAGCTGTAAAATGGGAATAAAAATAGGACCCACCTTTCAGGTAGGAGTAATCAGTCAACTAATAAACACTTATTAAGCACCTACCATGGACTAAGTAAATGAGATAATATTTGCAAAATACTTAGTAAAGTGGCTTGCATATATTAGGCACTTAATAAATGGTTGTTCCTTTCCTTTTTCCCTCTCAATCTGATATTATGAAACTCTTTTTAGAAACATTGTTGATGAAGCTCAGAAGAGATGAAAAATGCAACTTTACTCTTTGCAGAAGTAGTGGATTATGGATGTGAAACATTGTATACTCTCAGTCAATTGATTTATAGGTTAGTTTTGTTGAATTTTTTTTCCTACTCTTTTTTGTTTATTGTTACAAGGAATGGTTGGATGGGCAGAAAATGGGGAAAGGATATATTCAGAAATGAAGGTGATATAAATACAAAAATTCTCAAAAACAAAATCCCTTGAAAAATAATGTGTTCTATTCGTTGAGCTGCTATCACTATTGTGGCACCTATCATCACCACCACTACCAATCCAAAACTCAAAAATTATAGTCAAAGCCACATCTGAACAGATAGGCTTCTCTTTTATTATCAGTAGATAAGCAGCAGCAAAGATCTGCAAAGTCCTTTAAAATCCTAGTTAATGACCTAATAATGACTCTGTTGCTCATAGATGGGAACCTAGCCAACCCAGATACATTTGGTAATTTCTTAATGACTACAAAGCTCATCACCGCAGTGTGAAAACTTAGTATCTCAATCCCCCATGTGCCTGAATTATTGCCAGTTCTTCATTAAGGGCCCAGAGAAAACTTCAAATGTATAGAAAATACCTTATGCCATTTAGTATATATATATGTATATATATATATATTTAATATAAATAAATATATGAATATATATCTGTGTATATGTATATATATATTTAATATAAATAAATATATGAATATATATCTGTATATATATATATGAGTGTGTGTGTGTTTGTGTGTAACAACATGTTCTTGCTCTCTTTTCTACTTCAAAACTACTGGATTGATCAGCGATTCTGCTATTGTATCTGGACCTTAAAACTTAATATGGCTTAAAGAATTGAGGCTGTTAAGCATTCTTATTTACGTCTCTTTAACTGCTGAACCCATACATATAATACTGTCTCTCCTTACCTCTTTCCCTTAGAATCCTTATTTTTTTTCCTACAAAACTTAACTGCAGCTTCAACTTATTCATGAAGACTTAAACAAAACAAAACAAAATCAAGCTCTATATAGAATGTATGAATTTATCTGGCTTATGTTTAATGGATGCTTGCCATGTATATATAACATTAATAATCAATTTTAATAAAATTAATAATTCCCTTGGGCTAAATCCCTTTCCTGTCTTTAAGTTCCTCCATCTAGAATATTATCAGTCACATAGTAGATACTAAAGGTTTGTAGATTGATTGATAATTCTCCTAAAACTGTTAAAATTTTTATAATTCCTTATCTCTGTTGAAGGCACCACACATCTTCCCTTTATGCAAGTGTGAAACCAGCTGCCAAGCCCTATTGATTGTATCTTCACAACATTTTTTCAAAAATGTCCCCTTTCTTCCTCTCACACAGCTACCATCTTGGTTACAACTTCATCACTTCTCATCATGCTACTGCTGTGGTTTCTTATTGGCCATTTCTATTTCTATTTCTCTCTCCTCTTCATTCTTTCCCTTACAAAGCTGCCAAAATGATTTTTACTAAATCCCAGGTGTGACCATATCACTGGCCTTTTAAAAACAATAACAACAAAACACTCAGTGACTCCCTAATGCTTCTCAGACAAAAGAAAATCTTCTGTCTGACATTTAAAGTTCTTCATAACCTGGCCTATACCATCTGTCTGGATTGACTGTTCATTATTCTCCTGATAAACTCTGCATTCTGTATAACCAATGTAGAATTCTTTGCATAAAATTCCTATGTTCTAGTATCTCTCATAGAAGACTTTTGTTGATCCTTCCAGGTATTAGCAATGTCCCTCTTCCTCCTTCCCAATTAATTTTGTATTTCTTTTTCCAAAAAAGTATCATGGCATATTAGATAGGAACTAGCCTCTGAGCTAGGAAGATGCAGATTAAAGTGTTGTTCTTATGACATAATTTATTCTTCTAATTATGTTCATATCACTCTGCATCAGTTCATATGTATCTTCCTAGGTTTCTCTGATGCCATGCAAGACAAAAGATATCTGATCAAAGCAATGACCTAAGCTAGCTAATTCTTGACAAAGAGATGATAAATTTAAGATGCAAATGAACCATTCATTTTGGGACATTGTATGTCTTTGTTTTGCTTGACTATTAAAATTAATTATATGGGTTATGGTTTTCTTTTCTTTTTTACATGAAAGGGGCTAAGTGGGAATGAAAATAATTGCTTGTTGATTGAAAAATAAAGTAAATTGAAATAAAATAACAAATTTTAAAAAGAGATTCAAGTCCTTCTCAGAGTTGACCATTAATCTCTTAGTGTCAATAGCTTCTCAGGCATCAGCCTACATTGATAAAAAGGAGAATTTTTATGCAGAGAGTTTATATTAAAGAAATAATAATTCCAATTCCTATGCCTGTATTTCTTTGTATATGTTTTTCATTTCTGGCAAACATATTGTTTCTCCCCAATTGAATGGAAGCTTTTTGTGGGTAAGGATTATTTCCTTTTTTAAAATTTAGTGCCTATTATACTGTTAGGTATATAGCAATTACCAGGGAAATTCTTACTGAACTGAATTATGTAATTATGTGCTATGTAAGCACTCAGCTCTTTTTTGTTGAGAGAACACATAATAAGAACTAGGTCCTGGACTAAGTAAAACCTTCTTAAGTTCTAGCAAACCAATTTTTTCCACCATTCTCTTGATTTTTCAAGTGCAGGTTTGTGATATAAAAGAAAACATCTCTCTCAGCTACCTGTTAGAGACCCTGAAGAATGATGGTAACCAGGGGGAATGGTTTAGTAAAACCATAACCTTCTAAAGTTGTAACCTACACTCAAGGCTGAGAGCTGAAAAGGGTCAAGACAATAAGATTTCCATCAACTTGGAAAATATTATACCTACAGAAAGTAACTATCAAGGGTGCTCCCTTTCAAGTTAAATAAAGGGGGGGGGGAAAGAACTAAAATGTGTTATGCTGCCTTCTTGGAAATGTGATGTACTAATCTCTCAGCTATCTTCAGGGTTGAACTATAGTGCCCCCCAAAGGGCATTTTTTTTGAGGCTGGGGTTAGGTGACTTGCCCAGGGTCACACAGCTAGGAAGTGTTAAGTGTCTGAGACCAGATTTGAACTCTGATCCTCCTAAATTCAAGGCTGGTGCTCTATCCACTGTGCCACCTAGCTGCCCCTAAAGGGCATTTTGGCATTTGCTTGATGGAGGATGTTTATGAAAAGAAACAAGTGCATCTCTACCCTAGTGCCATCGTAGGCCAGAACACAATTCTAAGCACTGCCTTAGAACAAGATACTGTGATAAGTATTGTCGGCATAGCATCAATCCTATTCTTAAGGTGCTTGCAATCCAAATGTGAGGAAAATTGGAGAGAGTTAAATGGTAACTATGAAGAAAAGGACAAGAACAAAGGAGAGCTCCAAGCAAGAAATTAGGAGAAATTTGAGGAAGGAGAGTAGATCTCAGAGAAGACTTCAAAAGGGCCAAAGCACTTGAGTCAGACCTTGAAATTAGTCAAGAGCATCAGCAAATGGGATGGTATGAAGGAGTGTACAATAAGCATAGTCACATGGTTAGCAAAAGTACATTGTTAGGAGGAGACGGTATGAATGGAATTTAAAATTGGAAAAATAGTTTGTAATTAAAGAGTCTTGAATGCAAAGTTCAGAAGTTTATTTGGTAAAATGGTATAGATAGAAATCAACATGTACCCCAATAAAGAAAAGTATCAGAAAAAGCCAAGATATAGAGAAAGTTGAGATCTACAAATCAGAAAGCCAATTTCCCTTTGTTATTGTATTAATATGGAGTTATTTTAAGCTGAAGGATAATTCATTGCTTTAAAGCAAAATCAAAGGAAAAATCTGCCACAAAACTAAAAAACACAAAAAAAATAGCCCTACAAACATCATGGATTACATATTGGCATCATACCACCCACAGAGTGTCTTGATAAGGCAAGGGGAAGAGTGTCAGGAGTCAAATGATTTCATCTCTGTGGTCAATAGTGAAAATAATCGGCCAGGAAACTTGAAGTCACTTTTACTATTAAAATGAATGTATTTAATCTAAGGGCTTTCAGTGTATTCCTAGAGTACATGGACAGTCTAGGAAATGTTCATTTAGCAGGAATTCCAATCAAAATAGATTTGGGTACTTTAAGGATTCCATCTGGTTTCATGTCTTAAATTGAGTTAAATTCTTTAAATGGTACTGCCCATACTAGTTCAAACATGAATCAAAAGACAGCATCCATTTTTTCTTATACTATTCAGTGATTTCTCCAGAAATTGTATCAAACCAAATAAGCATATGACAGATATGTCATTTATGCCTAGGGGTAAGACATCTTCCTAACTTGATACTTCTCAATTTTTTAGAATGATGCTGCTATGGATATATTTGTTTGCTTGCTGATGGGAAAACAAAGGAGCCATTAGAAAACAGAAATGAATTTCATTAATTCATCTCATAACTTGCTGCCCAAATGTAATCAAGTTCACAAGAACAGAACCTGCTCCCTCTAATAACAACCACAAGCCAACCATTCTCTTAAATGATTACCCCCATTTAACCATAAAATGGGGTCCTTCAAGGCACTTCCAAAGGTATTTTATTGCCTCAAGAATAAAAATAGCATGAGTTTCTTGAGAAAAATTATAGCTGCCACTTCCTGATTTTTGTAGTAATTAACCTAGATGTGCTGAAGTGATGAGTCCTTTCCCTAATGACTCTATTGGTTTAGAAAAGGAACATTTTCCTCTGATCTTCTCCGACAGTATCATCAGGATGTTGTCAGTGCAAACAATACCCTTATCTAGTTTCTTTTCAAGTCACCTGATTAACTAGAGAAAATAGAAACAGAGAGAAAAGAGCGTGTCCTTGCAGAGAAGCTGTAAATGTCACCAAAAGGCCAGGGGACAGACCAGTTCTGCCTTTGCTTACATACAGTATGTTAGCTCAGCTGTTTTTACTAACATAGCAACTTGCTAGGGTATAGTGCAGACCAAAAGCTTGACCAGCAGGTGAGTCTTTACTCAACAAACCCTCTAGTACCTTCATGAGTAAGTGGCCATATTTAAGGTCAGTTAATAGAAGACCCATAAGAGAAGAAAAGAGCAGTTTCTTTTCTTTCTCAGCAGGATGAATTATAACTAGGAATTTCTTTATCTAGGACAAAATCAATTACCAAGAAAGGCAGCAGATGTGGTGGTGGAAAAGGAGGTGGAAAGAGGTTCTGTTGATGGTTTATGCAGGCCATGGGTACAGGGATACTGGTAGAAGGAACTATCTCCCACATATCACTCCATTGTCCTATGACCCTGCATCAGCTTTCTCTCCTGGGGCCTATCATTTCTTTCTCAAATCCCAGCATGAATTAAAAGGATGAGACGAGCAAGTATAACCAACTCCAAATCCAAGATAGGAAAGAAGGTATTCTCCATCATGTTGATTCCTGAGCTAAGCCCCAAATACCTAACCTAAGATGGGCCCCTGCAAGAGCCATCCCAGGTGAAATTTTTAATGCCTGTGGAGGTGATGGAGGGGCAATAAAGAATCTGAGTGTCCAGAATAATTTTGGCTCTAAGATTTTGTTGCCACAAAGCAAATTGATGTCTTGGAGACTCAAATCTTCTCCTCAATCAATTAAATTTTCCAGAAAGGTATCTTTAAATTTCCAAGTAAACTGCCAAACATAATAAATTGGTTTTTAAATGACCAAATAATCAAAATAGTGTAGAGATGCCCATTCTTAAGTAGCATAAAAACACCAACATTTATCTGTAGCAAAATAAGCTCAAGTTTTGAAACATTAACAAGGTTTGAACTCTTTTCTTCTAGAACTTTGGGGACAGGCTGGCCACATGCTGACAACTGAATAGATATTTTTAAAGGACAGGGTGAAATTTAGAGGGAAAGTTAAAGGTCTTTCCTCCCTTTTTCCCCACAATGATAAAACATTAGTTTGTTTCCTAAGATTCCATATCATTTTCAATTCTCCTCAGAGAGGAAGAGAGAGGAGGTATTATTTCTGAGCCACATACAAATTATTCCATACACTTGTTCACAGAATCTTCTTCTTGTTTGATATTTGCCCTTCATTCTGGAAGAGGAGTAATGACATCAGGAAGACCGATGTATTGACTTGCAAGTGAATTGAATTTAAGTGAAGCAGAGCTGTATAAAGTCATCAGCCTCATTTTCTCCTCCAGTTATCAGAGTCCGGTGGCAAGCCATAGGTCAGAATGATTGGCAATGGCCTTGGATGCAGTGGGAGACCCTGGCTTTTTTAAACTAAGGTTTAAACAACATTCAGACTAGGTAAAGGGCAAAAGAAGGGCTAGTTTGAGTTTCCAAAAGTATAAGTCTGAGAGGGGAATAAACCTCAGAGTTTCTAGGGTTGTTAGGGAAGTTCAGACTCTCAAGGGTAAGGCAGAAGGGTATAGCAGCAATTTAATTTTGAAAGGGAATTGAAGATTTAAGCATCAGTCGCTGACTCTTTAGAAGTCAGGTTCTGGTAGAAAGTGCACTGGATTAGAAAGTAGGAAACCCATTTTCTCTTCTGAATTCTATCACTAATGTTCCATATGAGCTAAATGAGTTTTTCTTTCATTATCTGTAAAATAAAAAGAGGTTTAAGATCACTAAAGTTCCTTCCAACAACTTCCTGCTGGAAATGGTCCTGGGAGTTGCCTCTGCAACTGCTTCCTCATCAGCCATACCTACTAAAGACCAGAAAAGAAAGTTCTCACTACTAAAGTTCCTAGAATTGTCAACTGATTCAATTTCAGAAACAGATAAGAGTTTTATCAAAGGAAATAGCAATTAAAAAAATACATTGTCAAGAGCTTTACTATTGTACCCTAAGGACCAAAGGGCTTTTTTCATCCCACAGGTGAAATCTACTAAAATTTGAGTTTTTTAAGACCATGGACTATTTTAATTTTCTCTTTGTATCCCTAGAACTTAGCACTGTTTTATTTTATTTTTTTATTCATTGGTTAATTCATTTGTCTCAGTTCTAATATTTACTGTTCTCTGAGGGTAAGCAGATGAAACTCCCAAAATTAAGAAAAAGGAATATGAGGGTGGTAAATGCCCTATGTGTCTATGAAAATTCAAATTAAACATTAGCTATCCTTAATGCACAAGTCTTTGCTAGATGCTAAGTACAAAAAGATAGAAAATAATATAATTCTTGCCCTTCAAGGAATTTACATTTTATTTGGTGAAAACCATCATAGGGTCATAAATTTAAAGCTATAAAGGGCCTTAAATAATATCTATCCTGTTTCTATGTTTTATAGATAAGGAAATGGAGTCCAGAGAAGTACAATGTTCTGTTCTGCTCCAGAGAAGAGCTTAACTGAGACCTTTCCAGGAAAATGTTCACCCAATAAAAGTTATCCACAAGCAGTTCTGTTTTTATGAAACCAGGGCTGTATGGTGACCTTGCATTCTTATAATGGCAGATTCAGAGTGAGGGCTGTGGATAGAGGAGGTTTGAAAAGCAGAACTTTCTTCTGCTGCTTCTGAACCCTATGGGTTCATTATTCAATAGAACAGTGGTAACATAATGCATTTTCATTTACTTAGCCTTAAATATATGTAAATTAGAGGGTTTTCTTTTATTAAAAATAACACTGAAACTTACCACTGATGTGTTTTTGTTATTCTAAAAAGAAACGTATTAGTGGAAAGTAGCTCTAATGACATTTCACATTCAAATTTGTATCTTGCTGGAAAAAGAGAGGCCTTTCTCACCCAGTGCACACATGCATACAAAAAACCCAACCCAATGGTGCTGTCATCCATGAGTTGAGATCCCATGTACATTCCAATTGTTTTAAGTTATGATTGGGGTAATGGGCTCGCCATGGTTGGGGGCATAATTGAAGATAAGAGACAAGAAAATAAATTGCTGCTCCCCCCACCCCATAAGAGTAATAGAAATTTTAAACCAATAATGTTTTGCATGAAGGAAAGGTGTAGAAACTTCTTTATTCACACACTACAGTCTTAAGGTATTAAGGCAGAAAATCATTATAAATTGCCACTACTCTAAATCAGTCTCTTATCACCCTAAACCTAGATAATTATAATAGCATGTTTGTATTTTTCTGTTTTCACTCTCCCTTTCCTCAGTCCAGCTGGTATACTTCCCTTAAATAATCTTCTGTAAACATTCAGTTGTTCCTCATGGCTTCTGGGTCCAAACTCCTTAAACTGGCATTAGAATCTTTAATAAAATGATCCCAATCTTTTTGTTTTCTGTTCCCAATTTTTGCAGCCATGTGTTTTTGCTTTTCATGATGTTCTCCAAATGTGCTTTAAATTTTTACAGGATCCTTACATTCAAATTTATATATTTATCTCAGTTCATCTAGATTGCAACACCTAAAAATATAAAAATTACCATCCCTTACACATACTTGTTTCCCCCATAGATGGAGAAAATTTTTATGTAGATAGGATATGCTCAATAAAAATTTACTAATTGAATAACTTTAGTAATATGATTTTTGAATTTGCTTTTTGGTGTTCTTGCTGCTAACTTAAAATAAGTTACATTCAGACTACTTCCCTTGCTTATTCCAAACTGCTAAATTAAAACTCCAACTCCATCTCAGATACTTGACCTATTTCTCATGATCCCAAAATGAGAACTGAAAAGCAATATAGAAGTCAAATAGTCCAAGTGATAACTCTATAGGAAACACTTTTATATCATCCTTAACAATGGATCATCCACTTTTCACCCAAAAAGCTTTAATATAATTTTATATTGCAAAGAAGGAGGGGGATTTTTTATGACTATTTTCTGTAGGGAGGAGCAAGGAAGAACAGAATATTGTATGCATTGGATAGGATATCCTCCAATAAGGTTCCTCATGATTTTCCCTTGTCCTTTCTCACTCTTTGTATCTATAGGCAATCTTCCTAGCCTAGGGTCCAGAGCAGAAATGTGTTGGGATCCAATAGTATCTTTTTTTTTCTAAGCTGACAGAGGTAACAGCAGCAGTATGGTAACTATCCAATTTTGCCAAGCTTCAGTTGGTGAGCTTCTGGGATTAAAATGACTCAAAGGAAACAGTCCATGCCTTCTTTTCTTTTTTCCTCTCTCTGTTGTAAGAAAACTGTACCAAATCTCAGAACAGTTTGGCCTTGTATTTTGACCTAGTTAGTAGATCATATTTTGAGAAATAATGCTTTAAGATAGTAATTTATGAAATCTTAGCGCTTCCTTAGGGCCATTGTTTATGAGCTCTTAAGGCTTCCCTGCCTTCTAGTTAGATTTATACTAAAGTTTGAGCATGAACATAAAATATTCACAGAGATATGATTGATATGTGTGTGTGTGTCTGTGTCTGTGTGTGTTGGACCCCAAATTAAAAATAAATATATTATTACTACAAATCCCTTCCACCTAAATAACTTTTCATTAAGTATATCTATGATCTAGTGCTATCATAGTTTATATAGTCTGAGCTTTATGTTGGTTCTGACCAAAAAAAAAATCATATTAATGATAACTACAATTTGTTTCAGGAAATGTCTGAATTTTAGTTCATGTATAATTTATGTCTAAGTTTCCATAGATATTGATAAAAGGATTTTTTGTCCCATATAAGCATTCAAGATAACAATGGCAAGAAGTACAGGACAGTCTTAATTTCAATCCATGGAAAATGCAAAACAAACAAGCAATAAAACAAATAGCACAAATCCCATATGCATAAGTTCCATAAACAAAAGTAGAAAACATAAAAGACTCACAACATACTACCTCACCCTCAAATCAATACAGTTCTCCTCTTATGAATTCTTCCTTTCCCCATGTCTTCAACATTCTTACAATGTTACTCTGCTACTCTGACTCTCCTTGAGGGGAAACAATACCCTGGGACTATGAGATAATCAAAACATATTTGGAAGAGTCTTTCTTACCCTCTACAAACATTCTATAAAGACTCTCTGGTTGCTTTGATAACCTACCTTTACCCTAACCATGAATATAGTATGGGTTGCTATAAAAGAAATGAACTGTTGCAATAAATGATGATGATAGAGATAAAAAAAAAAATCTGCATCATTTTGTTTTTCCATATTCTAGTTTCATTCTCTTGCTTTCTGGAACTTTAATTGTAGGGATCATACGTTTGCTTTTTCCCCTCTAATAATCAAACCACTCTGGAAAGGCCCCTTCTTGTAAGAAGAAAGCCAAATCTTCAAATTTAACCTCAGGCCTGACACTGCCTAAGAAATCTCCCTTCCCTGGCTAAAAGACTAAATTCTAGGATTTCCCTCATTGTTTTGAGGGAAAGGGTTAACTTTCAAAATTCCCTAAGAATGCTAGAGTTCAAGAACTCATATTAGAGGTTACTTGGGTGAGCCATTATCTTTTACCAAAACTCATGATGTACCACTACTATTATCCTAGATGGGACTGTCTTCTAGATTTGGAAAAATTTACTCTTAGGTCTCTGGTCTTTGATACTGTCTCAGAAAAAAGAAAACAAGGAACGTAAAGAAAGCCAGAAACTCTACTCTTTGGTCATGTGAATGAGCATATATCTACTTCTACTACAAGGAGGAATTAATGGCTCTTATACTTGGTAAAAAGCAGTGCCAGTCCCTAATAAGTCCCTAATGGAAAAGCTTTTTCAATGCCAAATTGTGTTTTTTCTGACCAAAGTTTGTGCTCCCAAGGTTCATAGGCAACCAATTCACCTTGGATACAAAGGAATCCCAGAAGATACTAAAGATCATTCCCTCCAAAAGGACAAGTAATCAATTTTTTCTAACAGCGACTTACAAACTTAAATTTTCTGACCAGTCCCACTTACACAAACTTTCACATGAAGGTTAATTTTCCATCAATCTCATCAAATTGTTCATGAAAACCCCATAATCACACACATACACATATTTTAAGAAATTTGCATGATGGCTATATTCTGAGCACTACACTAATAGCTATGGAGAAAATAAAAGGTTTAACCTTGCCCTTGGAGAATTCATATTCTAATGGTGAAAATAAGACCATTTCAAATAAATATCTATAAAAAATGCCAGTCCTTATAAAGAGAAATAGATTCTCCCTCATTTATCCAAATAAACAAAAAAAATTTCCAATGTTTCTCCAAATCTTGAGGGCAAATAACAACAACAAAAATAACCAAGTTTATTTTGGCTCTTTTAAAACACTGGCTCCTATTATTTGTGTTATGGCTGAAGGCCAAACTCTGCCTGGACCTTTGGCTAAACAATCTCAGAACCAAATAAACAGCCATTTGTCACATTATTATAACTAAACTAGCATCATGAAATATCAACAATTAGCACTTCCCATGTGTGAAATAAGAAATTATTTCGTGTTTATTCTTTTTATGTGATTTAGCTTTAGTGAGGTTTCTCTCCATAAGCAATAGCATAGAATTTGAATTTATCTAAAACAAACTGTACTACTCCCATGAAGATTAATTTTACCTTGTAGGGCTTTCTACTGATGATTATGCCCTATTAAAGGAATAGAACTTGATTCTCAATCCTACCCATATCATGTCCTCACTTCCATTTCTATCCTCAGCCAGATCACCATCTATGTATAAACATGCCCATCTATATCATAATTTCCATCTCATTTATGGAGATAGTCTACCTATATTGACTATATATTATTCATCCACAAGGGACAATTTCTTCCCTTATAAAATAATTTCTAGGCTCAGAGAATGAAAAACAAAAGATAAAAGGACTTGCATATAGCACATGAATCATGACACATGGTAAATGCTGACATAGGTCAGGAACTATAAAACAAAAGATATAATGTCTTGAAACTTAAGATACCATGTCTATCCTACATAAAGTGGAAGAATTATATTTCTTGTATATTTTGATGAGTATTATATGGTGTAATATCTGTAAATGACATTTCTTAGCCATGTGACCTTAAACAAGCGATTTCATTTATCTGAACTTCAGTTTCCCTGTTAAAATCTAGTGGTTGGATTAGGGAATCACTGAAGTTTTCTCTAGTTCTAAATCTATAATCCTATGAAGAAAGAATGGAAAGTTAGAACAATTGGTAAAAGAGGTAATGGTTTAAGAAAAGACAACTATCCTCAATAAATTTAAATCTATGGATGAATGTATATCCTAGGGAACTGAAAAAAAAAAGAATGCTGAATTGATCTTGGTGATCCTTTAAGAATCATAGAGAACAGAAGAGATATGACAGAATTAGGAATTTGTAAATATATTCATTTTTCCCCAGAATGAAAGATAGTAGAATTCTGTACAGTTTTGAGCTTAGGTCTTTTTCCTGGAAGGGTAACTTTGCCAGTATATAGAAAGAGAGATGATAATCATTAAGAATGTCTTTTGCTTTATCACATATAAATTCTAATAGAGTTACAATAGCTCTTTACCATTGCCAGGATAGGGAAATGCTTATAGATAAAACATGCCTAGATTTTAACAGGATATTTGACCAAATTTCTTAGAGAATCTAGGTGGCAGAGAAATAAATTAAGTGATAAGAACAAATATATTTATTTCAAAATCGTTGAATTATCATATCTAAAGGGTTGTAGATTAATGGACTGATTTCAAGTTATGGTAAGGCGGAGCATCCTGAAGAACTGTCCTTGATTTATGCAATTTTTAAATAAATAGCTTGAATGAAAGTATGTGCAAAATGATTATAAAATAACATATAACTTATAAAGTTTGATTGGACAGTTAAAAGAGATAACAATAAGTATTGCAAGATAATAAAACAATGGGTCAAAATTAATTAAATATAATAGTGAAAATAAATTTAAAAACATATTTGTATTGAAAAATCAGATGTATGAGATAATCAGATGTTAGAATCAAAAAGATCTAATGATTTTAGTTTACAAGTTTAACATGAATCAACAGTATACCACAACAGCCAAAGACATTAATTCAAGGGTAGGGCATATGAATAAAGGGACAGGGTAAAGAAGTCATAAGAATTGAACTGAATTCTGGCATGTTTAAACCAGTTATGGAATATTGTTTTCCATTGCAGGCACAAAATTTTAGGAAGATTTCACATATACAGAGAAATATTAGCAGCACAATGCAAAAACTAAAGGCTAGGCTGTACAAAGATTCATTGGAAAACTAATGGGAATATTTGTTTAACCAATAAAAGAGAAATCTGTGGTGAGAAAATAATAGCTATTTCCAATCATTTCAATAGCTTTCCCTAGAAAGTGGTAAAAGTGCTGCCAATAGAAATAGTCATGCTTAAACTTCAGAATCATCAGTGGGGTAGTTCTGCTGTCAAATATAGGATAGAACCATCATTATTAATACCTTTTGACATGCTCCTAAAATCATAACTTGTCATATTAATCTTTTGAATATATATTCACTTCCAAAGGGATGAAGTCAAAGCCTTAAAAAAAACCTCTTTTTGAATTTGTCTTGGAATTTAATTAGATTCATGGAGCATCCCAGAGTGGCACCATGCAGACTATCATGGTGTGACACACTGGAGGGGAAAAAAAATAAACTCATCAAATGAGCATATTGGGCTGGTGTTCTATGGTGATCATAATACTGTTGGTGATAAAATGGTTCTGAGTCAAAGCATTAGAAATTCTTAGCAATAGTTAATGAAATTGGTATCAAGAGAATGCTGAAAAGAAAAGGATACAGGAGAAACTGCCAAGGAGAAAGCAGATGGAGGAAGAAAATGCGAAGGTTTAATGAAATTCATTAGGTAACAGAAGAGACATAACTGAGGTAGGGGAAAATACATTGATTCTAACAGCTAAGCTTAGAGTAGTTTTTTTCTTTTTCTTTTTAAGCATTCAGATAAAAGTATTTCCTCCAAATAACTCCCCCCCCAAAAAAAAATCTATGGAAAAGGAAGTACTACAGCATAGTGGAAAGACTATAATCATTGGAAGACTCCAGTTCAAATCTTACCTCAGATAGTATTTGCATGACCTCAGGTGAATCAGTCAACCTTCCTGGGAATCAGTTAAGATACTATCTGTTTTTGTCTACTCCCAGCTAAAATGGTTTTTACATTTTTCAATAAAGTTTTATTGTATTTTAAAATTAAAAAAAAAAACATTCTTAGCTGGTAACAGTACAAAACAAATAGTGGGCCAAGCCATATTTCTTGACTCCTGAAATACATTATCCCTTATATCTTTATAAATTTTAAATAAGTGATCTTAACATTAATGATACTATATTCACAGTAATCATTGTAAGTAAATATTAATCTCACATCGGTATATGCCTGTGCCTTTTATTCTTTTTAGGGACCAAATATAAAGTCAAAGGTTTCTGTTGCTTGCAGTGGTACTCCCATTGTAACAATACCTTATCTTCATTTGTAAATACAAAAGTCCAGTTTCTTCCCAAACTGGGAAAGTTTTGGCAATGAAAGTAAAAATTATCTTTAAATGGATTTTACCAAAATGTGAAAGTAAATGATGCAGTTTTACCATCATAAGCAGAAAGAATTTTGAATACTGCTACTCCTGATATCTTGATGACAATGGCTTTTTCCATAAAATGGAACAATGGTAAAGTGGGCAAAATCTCACCAGGAAAAAATGAAAAATAAATCTTTCAATCTTTTCAGCCACATTGTTGGAAAAAAGACATCGGAATATCATCTTTGTGAATTGTGCTCTTAGATTATATTACATATATTATACATGTAATATCTTGATTTTCCTCCAAATCAATGGACTTTTGAAAACATCTTTTCAAGAATGAGAAATGTCATTTTTTCTCTTTGTCCCAAACATCTCACACAATGCTTAGTATATACTAGGTACTTAATACATGCTTATTAATTGATTGACAATGCTTAATTAATTTTTTTCATTAAAAAACTAAATGGGACCATCTTATCTGATGATAGGATTATTATTCACGTACTCAACACTTAGAAGTTTCTCTTCCAAAATAATTATCTACAGTCCCTAAAGTTGATGGGCAATTTATAGTCATATTTTAAGAATTAGAATAAATCAAGAAAAAACAAGAATCAATCATAGAAATCAGTTCCTTCTAATCCAACAAGCATTTGTCAAGACAAATCAAGGAAAGTTTGCACAAAGTATTATGATCCCACCTTGTTAGGTTTTTTAAAAAAAAACTATATGTTACTACCTTCTCCTTACAGTAGGATAATTTGTCATGATGCTAAGACATTCAGAGATCTTTTTATCAGTGTCATCTTAGTAAAGGAAATATATCTTATGTGTATTTAAGCAGGCTTCTTGGGAAGCCAGTCAAAGTGTACTGTAAATTTTTGTGTGGCAGTTAACAATTCAAGTTTGTCTAGTTACTATTATACTTGAATGCCTTAGTATGTATTTTATATAATTATTTTCACATATGTTCATTTAAACATAGTTTGATTGAATTTTCAAAATGGAATGCCCCTTGACAGTAAATCATTCAGGGATGTACAGTGGCACCCAAGAAAGCAATATGAAAAATTAATTTCAGTTCAAGTGATTCCAAATACTCTAAAATTATTCATTTTGTCATGAATTATCCATCACTTTCTCTTCACTGACAATAGGTAAATTGTTGTTATTACATCACATTTCTTCAGAAGTAGCATGCTGGTTTTTAAATAGTTTTCCAGTATTACAGGAGGGACCAGACCTGGTCTGTCCACCAATTTCTAAACTTAAAGCAGATGCTCTTCATGCTTATTACTATAGTTGTTCAGCTAAGGGGAAAAAATCATAATATGAATAGCATTCTCTATCCTACTGAAAATAGGTGTGTACCACTTTAAATGTTTAGAGGAGAAAGTATTTTACCATTCAGATATGGTAGGTCAATGCATTCAGCTATGTAGCAGAGGACACAATGCACAAAACAATGGAACTTTGATGCCTCCAGATGAAAATTTAAAGCAATACACCTACTCTTATCTGTTATCATCATTAAGAAGTCTAGCAGCAGCTTTGTTCGCCAAAATATAGCAAAATGGGATGAAAACATCTATCCTGATTTTTTTAAGGATTTTTTTTTTTTTTGGTCAGCGATAAAAATGCCTTCACCAAATTTCAAAACAACTCATCCCCAATCCACTTTTTTAACACTTGCTGAACACAACTATCAAATTTCTATCTAACCAAGCAGATGTAATACTCTAGGAAAATAAGATCCAAGTAACTTTAACATAGGAGACATTTTACCCTTCTAGAGACAGCTGTGCAGATGCTAAATTGCTAAGGCACTCATTTAAAAAGTAGGATGAATGAGCAGTTTTGACAATCATTCACAAGTCCTCATCTTTCTCATCTTATTTTGGGTGCCAGGAGGCACAAATGACACATCCAATAGTTTGCACAAGAAATTCTGGCAAGGAGCTCAGGAAACTGCATTAGGACACTGAACATAAAGAGGTCCACCTATTGATAAAATAGAAATAACATATAGGTATTTGAATACCAGGAGGACATTGCTAATTAGATTATCCCACACATGGAGGATCCTTTATTCTTCTGTAAAGGATGGCACAGAAGCCCAACTATCAGAAATAATGACGAGTAACTGATTATGAGCCCTTTGCCTCGTGTTTATTTGTCTGCACCTGGATATTTCTGCCTGACAATAATTTGACTGTAATCACTCAAGCAAGCCTTAAATTTACTGAATGTGAGCACAACACAACATGTCTGTTTATTCAAGAAAAGGCTGATCTCATTCAGATAAGTATCTTGGTGATCTGTTCTCATTTGTAAAAATGCTTCTTCCAAGAAGTCATACTGCTCAAACATAAGACAGAGATTGTTTTCTAGGAGACAATTTTCATAACTCTCTTTTTGGCCAACTCTGAGTCCTGGACTGTTGTGATTTACTGTGTGTTTTTCTTTTCTCCTCTCAATCTCTTTCAAAATGTCTGTGATACTAAATTATTCTGGGTTCTCAGTTAGCCGTTAAATATAGAGTCCTTTGGAAGAACATGTTTTTAGTAAGGTCCTACTCTTGGAAAGAGGAAGAGCCAGACTGGTAGTTTTCTGAATGACTCATTAGCACCTCTAGTGTCTGCCAAGACCCTTTTCAAAGGAAAAAAACCTTCCCATTAATATAGAAATTTAATAATGTCATGTTAAGGGGAGGGAGAAAGGAAAAAAACAACAACAAACTACTCCTCTAAAATCCCAGACCCTTTCCCTCAAACCACTATATATGTAGGAGTATATGAAATATCCACCTATGTTCATTCATTAAAAGCATATCTATTTATATTGATTTGATTTTAACCGACTGAAAATTATTCAGCTTGTATAAAACATACCTTATGGGCTTTTGCAATGATGGATGTTAAAGAAATGCATAATGAAAAATGAAAAAAAGTCTTTTAAAGCCTGTTTACTTCGGGAACTACTGTGAAACAAATGTTTCTTTCTCCTTGAGCTGCCCACCCACAGAAAGGGAACAGAACAAAGATGGCTCTGTCAAGCCTCTCAGCACTAGAAACCGCCTTAAGAGGCCAGAATGTATTAGAGTCCCGCGGAGCTCATTCAACTCCACATAACACTCATACACACCGTACAACTAATTACATGTCAGATTAGTGATTTCATTATTACCACACTACCACTAATTAAAATTGCATTGATATTTCTCAAGTAGTTTATATGTTTACATAGTTTTGCAAGTCTTTTCTAATTGTCCAAAAATTAAAAAAATTACTAATATCGACCAAAAAAGAGCATGCTAATGAAGAATTGCCTTGTTTAACATGTTTATCAATATTCATGTTTGCATAAAGTGCTCTGCCTTTCCCCTAACCTCATACAAACTAACTTTTATGGCTTAAACTTTCAGTGTAAAGTCAGGATGGCTCTTTAATCTGCAAATTGATAGATACATGTCAGTATTCCATTGCTCATGTTGTCAAGAGTTTCAGTTACCCAAGGAAGTAAATAACAAAAGTTACATCATTTTAATCAACATTCATCATTTTAATTGCCTGAATCTCCACTAGAACAAAGTAACACTATAGTTTTATGGTATTTGATTAATGAGGGCAGGAAAATTGAAGTTTTTGCAATAAAACTAAAAAAAAAATCAACAGACTTTTATAGTTTTTTCCCTTATGATTTTAATTTAATGGCTCGTGTTTTCATTACTGCAGAGGCTGTACACTTTAGCTTGCAATTATGTCCCATCTGTGAAGCACTGTGTTATTACAGTTTATTCTAGTAGCTTTTCAATCACTTTTGAGTTGTGCTTTACAAGTATTCTTGCAGCAGGTGGGCTTACTGGCATGGGACCAGAAATACACAAAGCGCAAAGCTGGAGTTTAATGGCAGCCATATGCATGTGGCACCGAGCGCCAGCCTTCCCCCATATGCTGCTAAGCAGCCCCTTCAGCCTGCCAGTCACTCTTCTTACTGACTACAGTCTCTAAGTAGTTTTCTGCCAGGGAAAAATATACCAAGGCAGCAAATTTCTCCAGTGCACCATCCTTATTACTGAGACAACCCTGTCATTAGCAAAAGCACAATGAACCTGATCTGGAGATGCATACCAATTAGGTTGCATGGAGCACTTTTGCTTCTTATCTCTATGGAAACTCTGCCTCCCTTGCTGCAGTGGACAATCAGTAATGTTTCCTCCACCCATATGTCACCTAGTTAACACTGTACACTTTTATGTGAACTAAAAATCGGTTATAGCCCTCTCTGTAACAGAAAGAAAGGAAAGGAAACAACTTAAGTCTGTATGGTTGGGAAGCAGTTTGTCTTTGGTGTTTTTGATCTGCATAGTCATATCTATATAGCCAGAAATAGGAACTCCTAGGTTAGGAGCTCAAACAGTGTTTAAAGCCAGATAGAATTTTATCATAGTAAATCTAACAGAGAAAGTAAGAGAGAGGTTAAGTAACTGGGGAAAAAAAAAAAAAAAAAAAACAACTTTATCCTATTTTTTTTTAATGCAGAGATTCCAAACATATTTTTGTAGGATTTGTTTGTGTGTGTGTGTGTGTGTGTCTGTGTGTGTGTGTGTGTGTCTGTGTGTCTGTGTGTCTGTGTGCGCATATTTCTTAAATACCATGAAGAGTATGACTCTAGTAAGGGATGTGGCTTTGAGTAGTCCCTTTGATCACTTGCTTTAGAGTATCTTTCCTTTTGGGTTTACTTTTATTTTCTAAAAAAAAAAAAGATAAGAATATTTCTTGGAAGAAATTTCCAAAATTGCATGGGTCTAAGATTTTTCCCACTAATCTATGCAGGTTTAAAAAAATATATAAGCAAGAACTATTTTCTTTCTCCCTTTTCTGGGTGACTTTGTTTATATATTTACTGCTCCCTTTTTATATAACCAACAAGCACATATTCCATTCCTTCTACTGTGATTTTGATCCTCATTTTCATTTACAAGTATTTAGCAGCAGACATATCATGATCCTAAAATTTCTCTAATTTTCACTAGCAATTTTAAATAGAGTAGACTTCTGACTACTAATGTGTTATAAAGTTGGTAGCATGTGTCCTTTCCTCTTTATTCATATTCCCCACTGGTTTCTTATTTTTTTGGTGTTGCATATTTTTATATACTTTAAAATAATTAGTAAATTGGAAACAGCTGTATTGTATCCTCTTTGAGGAGGGGGATATTTTCTTTAAAATGTACTTGGTCTTTAAATTGTTGTTTATCTTACAATTGAGAGTCATGAGCTAACCACAGATTTACTAATAAATAGCCTCATGGGCTAACCACAGATTCACTAATAAACAAGGATAAGGCTGGGGAGATGACAGAAGCAAAAAAAGGGGGGGGGGGAATCCCCTTAATCAGAAATTACACAGGAAGGTTCTTGTACTATAGTTATATATATTTAGGAGACTACTGATCAAGTATAATCAAAACCTTTTAAAGTGGAAATTGTACAATAGATCTGAGCCAACAAAGAAACTAAGCGAAGTAATATTTGAAGCACAAATAAAGTATAATTAAAATAATACCTATCAAACATTGAATGCTATGAAATAAAGTCAAGTAGTTAGGTGACAGTGACTCAGGAAGATGAAAAATAAAGGGGAGTCCAAAGAACTGACTTCTAAGTAAAGAATTGACTAGACTTATGTTAGTGATATTCCCTAGATACTGTCACTTATAGAACATTTATTTTTTATTATAAAAGCAATTCTGGATATGTGTAAAATTCAGAGGACTCTGGTGGGAGCAATTTACTACTGAATAATGCTTCCCTGTGGGAATTGCACAACTCTTTGATTTTTGTTTTTAAGTTGGAGTCATCTTGGGAAATTTTAAAAAGATTATTATTGTTGTTGTTGCTGGTATTAATCAGAAAAGGCTACCTTAGAAAAGGGAGCAAGTAAAGCGAGAGATCAGCCTAGTGTCCTTCTCAAAAAAGAAGAAGAAAAAAGGAGCAGACAAAGAACAGATTTGGGGTCAATTCAATTAAGTTTTCATATGTGCTGATCCTACAATTTGGCTACATTGGCAGCTATTCATTGGGAGATGTGGAGATTTCTGAATAATTCATAGCCAATTACAAAAACGATATTTTCTTTTTATAGGAAGAATCATAAATGGGGAGAATTAAAGCAACTTTGCTTCTAGTATATATAGTATTTTCATCTCTGCATTTCACCATAAAGAACTAGAAGTATTTGCTAAGTGACCTGTCATTTAAAAGACTCTACAAAGGAAAGAATCACAAAATGCTTGGATTTTCTTTTCATACAACTAAGGATACTTTCTCATCCTTCCCTCAACATTTACAGGCAAAATGCTACTGGCTGGGTGTGAAACTTCTCAATCCAGAAACTTGTCCCTGAAATACTATCCTAGCTTTAAGTCCACAACATAAGACAAACTCTTCCCATGTCCAGAATTTAAGAATGGAAGAATTTCTCACATAGGATAACTTTATGCAACATGGCCTCATAGTTTTAAAAATGCTTTCTAATCATGATGACATAAGATATTCTTACTGAGATAACAAGCAAACAATCTATGCCTATTGCCATATCCAAATCACCAGCATGTTTAATCAATTCAGGGAAATAGTTGTCAGGTTGAAATGACCATTTGAAGTAGTTTTGAGTAGACAAGCCCTGGCTCATTTTTCTTTACGAGGTACATAGGTTTTCTTGACAAAGACTGGAAACCAGAGTTCAGTAGCTGCTGACGTTTGTTCATAAAACAGGTACATAATCCTGCAGCTTTTATTAAAAAAAAAATAAAATAAAATAAAAAAATAAAATAAAATAAAATAAAAAACCATTGGCTTGGAGTTCCAAAAAAGACATGGAAAGAAAACAACTCAAATTAAAGCAACTTTAATACCATATGCTGATCATGGTATGCCTTAAAATATTGTGTTCATTTTCTAAAAAAAATTAATTTTAAACCAAATTATGTAAAAATAATAACTTTTTCTTCAAACTCCAATGAGCTCCTTCTTTGTACAGCACAATGTATTTATGGTAGTTGAAAGAGACTAAATTTAGAGTTAGAAGAACTAGTTCAAATCATGGAGTTTCCCTACTTATTACCAGTGTGACCTTGGAAACCATTTCAGCTCTTTAGGTCTTAATATTCTTATCTGTGCAGGTGGGAGGGAGAGGGTTCTATTTCTAATCTCTGAACTTATTTTCAGGTCTAAATTTTATATCTGTGACTGTGCTAATGCCAAATGTAAAACTATAAAGTAGAGCAAAAGGACAAGAATGTTGAGTATTACAAAAAAGAAGGAAGGTAATTAATATGCAATTTGAATATATTAATAAGTTAACATGTAGAATCTTTCTTGACTATCCCAGATTACAGAGAAAATATTCTCCTTCAAATTCCTAGTATACTTAAACTGTCTATTTTATTCAGTTCAATGTAACCTTAATAACTTTAACAGACATTTACTTAATGCCTATTATAGTCAAGGAATTATGTTAAACACCAGAGATACAAAGAGAAAAATAACAAACCTCTTACCCTCATGCATTCTACATTCTGTGACAAACTCTCCCCCCCACCCTGTTTCTCTCTGTCTCTGTCTCTGTCTCTTGTCTATATCTGTCTCTAACTCTTTCCATTTCTCTCTATCTGCCCCTCTATCTCTCTGTGTCTGTCTCTCTTTGTCTCTGTTTCTGCTTTCCTGTGTTTCCCTGTCTCTCTTTGTCTGTCTCTCTGTTTCAATTTCTCTATCTCTGGCTTTCTCTTCTTCTCCCTCCCCCATCCCCCTCGCTGTCTCTGTGTGTCTCTCTCTTTCTATCTCTGTCTCTCTTTGTGTGTGTGTCTATATCTGTTTCTCTGTGTCTCTCTCTCCCTCTACCTTTCTATTTCTGTCTCTGTCTCTATCTTTCTCTCTCAGACTCACTCTCTCTTGCTCGTGTGTGTGTGTGTGTGTGTGTGTGTGTGTGTGTGTGTGTGTGTGTGTAAGTGAGAGAAAGAGAGAGAAAAAGAGAGATTATAAATTGTAGTAAACTATAACCTCCAGGCAAAAATGGACTGCATTATATATTTATCGATATTTTTAAAATCTAATATGTGGACTTCCACATAGTAAGCAACATTAACTATTGGTTATTGGTAATTATGAGGAAGTTAAAGGAGGAAATTATGGGGTATTTCCAGTTGATCTTCAGTCCTTTCAGTGTAATCAGTGTGAAATATTTTAAAATGAAACTTTCCCCAAGTATTTTATGGTTCTGATTGTGCCTCTGGAGCGTCTGTGTGATATAGTGGAAAGAGAATTGGATGAGCCAAAAGTACTGGATTCTAGTACTGCTTCTGACATTCATTAATTAGCTGTGAGACATTGGATAAGTAGCAAAACCTCTCTGGTCCCCAGTTTCCTGATTTGTAAAACAGAGATGATTGCATTATATTAGCTTTACTTTATTACTTGTATAAATTCTGCCTTATACTGCAAGCTCCTAAAAGTTGAAGATCATATGTCAATATACATTTATAGAATGTAGAAAAATAATATCCACAAATAAATTGATAGTTTGGCTGCTGCTATCTCTCCTTTGGATAATCTATTTAAGAATAATCATGCAATGGGAGAGACACTTGCAACAGATTCTTCTCATTATTCTATGGGCTTTATTGCCCATAATCAACAAACTTTAGCCTAAGTTCCCAAGTGGTCTGTTACATACAAAGTACTGAACCACGCCATTGGGAAGCACAATATATGCATGTATATGGAGGAGAGATCTAGTTCCTCATGCAGCATAGCACATGAGAACAAGGAATCCAAGTGTATCATTTTATCAACCTATTCCTACAATGTAAGGAGAGGGAATAAAGCTAAGCATTTACTCAAAATATATATGCTACATAAAAGTTATAAATTAGCAATATACCTATTAAAGTTAAGAAATGGTTGACGTAAATAATATTCAATTTAAAAGCATTTATTATGCACCTATTATAAGCATTGTTGGTACGAAGATAAAGTAACACAATGAACACTATGTCTGTCCTCAAGGAGTTTACACACATTAAGGTAATACAACATTCAAAAAGATACATAAATAAGTTCAATTTGAGGAAAGAGAGAGAGCACTGAATAATGAGAAGAGGCTTTCAAATAGGTGACATTTGAATTAAGTCTTAGAAGAAACTAAATAAGATAAAAAAAAGAGAAGAGAGGAAAACCTTCATGAAATGCATTATCACTTGTGCAAAGACAAGGCAGCAAAAAATGGAATGAAGAATTTAAGGTCAGTTTTAGCTAGAATATACAGTACAAAAAGTAGAAAGATAAGAAATAAATGTAGAATGAGAGGTTGGAGTAAGCTTGTGAAAAGTTATTGTCAAACTGAAATTTGTATTTTCTTTTTTAATCAGTAAGAAGTCACTGAGGCTTCTTGAATAAGGGAAGGATGTGGTAATACATGAGCTTTATGAAAATTATATTGGCAGCTATGTGGAGGGTGTCCTATAAGTGGGAATAATTAAAAGCTTCTAGACTGACTTTAAGGGAGGAAGATAAAGTTAAGATGACACAAGAGAGAAGTATTCAGTCAAGCTCTCCCAACATTTCCCTTCAAATGCTTTAAAACAATGTCTCAGATCAAACTCTGAAGTCAACAAAAAATTAGAGTGAGACATCCTTTTAGCCTAAGACCACATAAAAGGCAAAAAAGAGAGATTTTTCTGAAACAAGTAAAGAGATGATCTAGAGAGACCATGTAGATGAAATATGGGATGAGGTGGTGGTGATAAAAATAGAAACAGCTGGACTTCCGGCCACAATGGCAGCGTGGAGGCAGACAGCTGCTTGAGCTCCGCATTTTCTCTCAGGACTTACTTCATGACAAGCCTCAGAGTTAATGCTTGACCAGAAAAGAAACCCACAAATAATCACCAAGAGACAACATCCTTGAAATTCGCCAGAGAAGGTCTGTGTTTGCTCAGGGGAGGGTCGAACAGATTAGGCACAGACTGAGGGCAGGCAGCCAGAGCGAGACAGACAGCTCACACAGCTCAGACCAGTGGGGGGGAGGGGTACGATCTCTGCCGTTTCGGTGAAAAGGCTTTTATACCAGTGTGGATATTCCGTCTTGGTAGCAAGCAAGGAGCAGCAGAGAGGGTGTAAACACCGAAGGTGAGGAATAAAACCCCAGAAAGCTAGAGTCTCTCCCAACCGGCCACCTCCTACCCCCACCTGGAGTGACTCAGCACGTTCTCTGAGCCTCAGAGCACAGACTCAGTGCAACCATCACTGTCCTGTTAGTGGCTCTCTGCTGCCCTACCCCCCAGTCTGTAGAGGAAGCCCATTAACACCATCCAGCCCCATCCCCCCCAAAACAGACCTATTGTTTCTCTTGTCAATTTGTTTTCTTTGATTCCTACTCTGACAAAATGAACAAAAAATTTAAAAGGGCTCTAACCATTGACAGCTTCTGTATGGAGAGAGAGCAGGCTTTAAATACTGAAAAGACTAAAAGCAGATTGTCTCCAGAGGGATCCCCTAAAGGGGATATGAGCTGCTCCTCAATACAAAAGAATATCATAGAGGAAATCAAAAAGGCTCTCACAAGAGAGCTAGAAGAGAAATGGGAAGCTTTGCAAGAGAGCCTGGAGAAGTCATTCCACGCATTTAAAGGCAGTGGATAAAGAAAACAAATCATTGAGAAGCAAAATTAGTGAATTGGAAAAGGTAAACAACTCCAAGGAAAACAGGATTAGTGAATTGGAAAAGGTAAACAACTCCAAGGAAAACAGGATTAGTGAGCTGGATAAAGAAATCAGCTTTCTAAAAAATAAAATGGATAAAATGGAAAAAAATTCCACAGAAGAAAAAAACTCACTTAAAAACACAATTGGACAATTACAAAAAGATATAAAAAAGTGAGTGAAGAAAATACATCATTGAAAATTAGACTCGAACAAGTAGAAATGAATGACTCAAGGAGAAACCAAGAGGCAGTCAAGCAAAACCAGAGAAATGAAACAATTGAAAAGAATGTCAAGTACCTTATTAGAAAGACAACAGACCTGGAAAACAGATCCAGGAGAGACAATTTGAGAATAATCGGACTCCCTGAAAAATGTGAGGAAAAAAAGAGCTTGGACACCATTTTTGAGGAATATCAAAGAGAACTGCCCAGATGTTCTGGAAACAGAGGGTAAAATAGACATTGAAAAAATTCATCGATCACCTACTGAAAGGGACCCTAAAATCAAAACGCCAAGAAATATAGTGGCCAAGTTCAAGAACCATCAGACAAAGGCAAAGATATTGGAAGCTGCTAGAAAAAAGCAATTCAGATATGGAGGATCCACAATAAGGATAACCCAGGATCTAGTAGCATCCACATTAAAAGAACGAAGGGCCTGGAACATGATATTCCGAAAGGCTAAGGAACTTGGTATGCAGCCAACAATAACTTACCCAGCAAGAATGAGCATTGTTTTCCAGGGAAGAAGATGGACATTTAACGAAATAAATGAATTCCATCTATTTTTGATGAAAAAACCAGACCTACATAAAAGGTTTGATCTTCAAATACAGAACTCAAGAGATTTCTAAAAAGGTAAAAAGAAATCTTGAGAACTATACTTCTGCCAAAAAAATATGTAAAGAACATATGTACAATTTGTCTCAGAAACTAGAGGTGGAAAGGAAATTATATCATAAAAAAGTGTAAAGTGGTGGTACTACATCTCATGAAGAGGCAAAGGTAACCTATTGTATCTGAGAGAAAGAAAGGAGGGAGATGAACATAGTGTGTATCAATATACATATTCGATTTATGGTGAAACTTCTTCCACTTCATTGAAAAGTGAGAGGGAAGGAGTAAGCTAAGGGGAAGGGAATACAGAAATTTGGAGGAAAAGGGGTAAAATAAGGGGAGGAACTTTAAGGTGGGGGAGGGATCCTAAAAAGGGAGGGCTGTTCACAAGTTTAATACTGGGTAGGGGGGTAAGAGGGAAGGAAAAGCATAAGCAGGGGTTAATATAGAATTAGTCCTTCTAACCATAAATGTGAATGGGGCAAACTTCCTCATAAAGAGGAAGCAGTTAGCAGACTGGATTAAAAGTCAGAATCCTACTATATGTTGTTTACACGAAACACACCTGAAACAGGGTGAGACATTCAAACTAAAAGTAAAAGGGTGGAGCAGAATCTATAATGCTTCAGGCAAAACCAAAAAAGCAGGAGTAGCCATCCTCATTTCAGATCAAGCAAAACACAAAAATTGATCTAATTAAAAGAGATAAGGAAGGCCATTATATCCTGCTAAAGGGCAGCATCAATAATGAAGAAGTATCAATATTAAACATACTATGCACCAAGTGGTGCAGCACTCTAAATTCTTAAAAGAGAAATTAAGAGAGCTAGCAAGAAGAAATAGACAGCAAAACTATTAATAGGTGGGAGATCTCAACCTTGCACTGCTCAGAATTAGATAAATCATCAAACACAAAATAAATAAGAAAGAAATCAAAGAGGTAAATAGAATACTAGAAAAGTTTGATATGTTAGATCTTTGGCGAAAGCTAAATGGAGACAGAAAGGAATATACTTTCTTCTCAGCAGTTCATGGAACTTATACAAAAATTGATCATATACTAGGGCATAAAAACCTCAAAATCAAATGCAGTAAGGCAGAAATAGTAAATGCATCCTTTTCAGACCACAATGCAATCAAAATTACATTTAATAAAAAGCCAGGGGAAAACAGACCAATAAATAATTGGAAACTAAATAATCTTATACTAAAGAATGATTGGGTAAAACAGCAAATCATAGACATAATTAATAACTTCACCCAAGCAAAATGACAATAATGAGACATCATGCCAAAATGTGTGGGATACAGCCAAAGCAGTAATAAGGGGAAGTTTTATATCTCTACAGGCTTACTTGCATAAAATAGAAAAAGAGAGGGCCAACGAATTGGGCTTACAATTAAAATTGCTAGAAAAGGAACAAATTAAAAAAAACCCAGACAAACACAAAACTTGAAATTCAAAAAATAAAAGGTGAGGTTAATAAAATTGAAAGTAAAAAAACTATTGAATTAATTAATAAAACTAAGAGTCAGTTCTATGAAAAAACCAACAAAATAGACAAACCCTTAGTAAACCTGATTAAAAAAAGGAAAGAGAAAAAGCAAATTGTTAGTCTTGAAAATGAAAAGGGAGAACTCACCACAAATGAAGAAGAAATTAGAACAATAGTTAGGAGCTACTTTGCTCAACTTTATGCCAATAAATTCGATAACTTAAATGAAATGGAAGAATACCTTCAAAAATATAGCTTGCCCAGATTAACAGAGGAAGAAGTAACTAGTCTAAATAGTCCCATCTCAGAAAAAGAAATAGACCAAGCTATTAACCAACTTCCTAAGAAAAAGTCCCCAGGACCAGATGGATTTACAGGTGAATTCTACCAAACATTTAAAGAACAACTAACTCCAATACTATGTAAACTATTTGAAAAAATAGGGATTGAAGGAGTCCTACCAAATTCCTTCTGTGACACAGACATGGTACTGATACCTAAACCAGGTAGATCGAAAACTGAGAAAGAAAACTATAGACCAATTTCCTTAATGAATATTGATGCTAAAATCTTAAATAAGATATTAGCAAATAGACTTCAGAAAATCATCCCCAGGATAATACACCATGACCAAGTGGGATTTATACCAGGAATGCAGGGCTGGTTTAATATTAGGAAAACTATTAGTATAATTGACCATATTAATAATCCAATTAATAAAAACCATATGATCATCTCAATAGATGCAGAAAAAGCATTTGATAAAATTCAACATCCATTTCTACTAAAAACACTTGAGAGTACAGGAATAAATGGACTATTCCTTAAAATAATAAGGAGCATATATTTAAAACCTTCAGTAAACATCATATGTAATGGCGATAGACTAGAACCTTTCCCTGTAAGATCAGGAGTGAAACAAGGTTGCCCACTATCACCATTACTTTTCAATATAGTACTAGAAACTCTAGCCTCGGCAATAAGAGCCGAGAAAGAGATTCAAGGAATTAGAGTAGGAAATGAGGAAATCAAATTATCACTCTTTGCAGATGACATGATGGTATACTTAGAGAACCCCAAAGACTCTGCTAAAAAGCTATTAGAAATAATTCAGAATTTTAGCAAAGTTGCAGGATACAAAATAAATCCACATAAATCCACAGCATTTTTATACCTTAACAATACAATCCAACAGCAAGAGATACAAAGAGAAATTCCATTCAAAATAACGGTTGATAGCATAAAATATTTGGGAATATATCTACCAAAGGAGATTCAGGAATTATATGAGCAAAATTACAAAACACTTGCCACAAAAATAAAGTCAGAATTAAATAATTGGAAAGACATTCAGTGTTCTTGGATAGGCCGAGCGAATATAATAAAGATGACAATACTCCCTAAAGTAATCTATTTATTTAGTGCTACACCAATCAGACTTCCAAGAAACTATTTTAATAACCTAGAAAAAATAACAACAGAATTCATATGGAACAACAAAAGGTCGAGAATTTCAAGGGAAGTAATGAAAAAAAAATTAAGTGAAGGTGGTTTAGCTGTACCTGATCTAGAACTATATTATAAAGCAACAGTCACCAAAACCATTTGGTATTGGCTAAGAAATAGACTAGTTGATCAGTGGCATAGGTTAGGTTCACAGGGCAAGATAGTGAATAAAATTAGCAATCTAGTGTTTGACAAACCCAAAGATCCCAACTTTTGGGATAAGAATTCATTATTTGACAAAAACTGCTGGGAAAACTGGAAATTAGTATGGCAGAAAGTAGGCATGGACCCACATTTAACACCATATACTAAGATAAGATCAAAATGGGCCCAAGATTTAGGCATAAAGAACGAAATCATAAATAAATTGGAGGAACATGGGATGGTTTACCTCTCAGACTTGTGGAGGAGGAAGGAGTTTGTGTCCAAGGGAGAACTACAGATCATTATTGATCACAAAATAGAAAATTTTGATTACACCAAATTAAAAAGTTTCTGCACAAACAAAACTAATGCAAACAAGATTAGAAGGGAAGTAACAAATTGGGAAAACATTTTTACAGTTAAAGGTTCTGATAAAGGCCTCATCACCAAAATATACAGAGAATTGACTTTAATTTATAAGAAATCAAGCCATTCTCCAATTGATAAATGGTCAAAGGATATGAACAATTTTCAGATGATGAAATTAAAACTATTTCCACTCATATGAAAGAGTGTTCCAAATCACTATTGATCAGAGAAATGCAAATTAAGACAACTCTGAGGTATCATTACACACCTGTCAGATTGGCTAAGATGACAGGAACAAATAACGATGAATGTTGGAGGGGATGTGGGAAAACTGGGACACTGATGCATTGTTGGTGGAGTTGTGAAAGAATCCAACCATTCTGGAGAGCAATCTGGAATTATGCCCAAAAAGTTATCAAAATGTACTTACTCTTTGACCCAACAGTGCTACTACTGGGCTTATATCCCAAGGAAATACTAAAGAAGGGAAAGCGACCTGTATGTGCCAAAATATTTGTGGTAGCCCTTTTTATAGTGGCTAGAAACTGGAAAATGAATGGAAGTTCATCAATTGGAGAATGGTTGAGTAAATTATGGTATATGAATGTTATGGAACATTATTGTTCTATAAGAAATGACCAACAGGAGGAATACAGAGAGGATTGGAGTAAGTCTTTACATTAACTGATGCTGAGTGAAAGGAGCAAAACTAGAGGATCATTATACACTTCAACAATGATACTGTATGAGGATGTATTCTGATGGAAGTGGATATCTTCAACATAGAGAAGAGCTAATCCAATTCCAATTGATCAATGATGGACAGAATCAGCTACATCCAGAAAAGGAACACTGGGAAATGAGTGTAAACTGTGAACATTTTTTTTGTTTGTTTGTTTTGTCTTGTTTCTCTTCCCAGATTATTTTTACCTTGAGAATACAATCCTTCCTTTGCAACAACAACAACAACAAAATTCGGTTCTGCATATATATATATATTGTACCTAGGATATACTATATGATATTTAATATGTATGGGAATGCCTGCCATCTAGGGGAGGGGGTGGAGGGAAGGAGGGGAAAAACTTGGAACAGAAGGGAGTACAAGGGATAATGTTGTAAAAAAAAAAATTACCTATGCATATGTACTGTCAAAGAAAATGCTATAATTATAAAAATTAATAAAAAACAAAATTAAAAAAAAATAGTTACAGCTTCAGAAGCTCTCAAGCCAGAGATGATAAAGGAACTTGGCAACATGTCAGGAAGAGATTACAGACTAGTCCTGTGCTAATGCTAGCTTCAGGACCAGATATTGTTTGGCAATATCATTAATTGTACCCACTTCTGGGTCATAGTTCAAGGACAGAAAAGAAAAATTTCAGGCAATAGGTAGTAGGAGGCCTAAGGGAAAACTATGGCATTATTTATACTCAGTTATAGGTCATAGTTTCAGAGTGAAGAGTAGTATCTTCATTCAAAGGAAAAAGGAAACCTTGAGGATCATTATCATTTCCAGGCCCAGTATATCACGAACCTTGAGGAACAGTATAATTGCTGGTCCAAAGGAAGGAGAAGCAGTATCAGTTTCAGTCCCAAGGATCAGAGGCCCTTCCTGAACAAGGATCAGAACACAGATCAAGAAAGCATAGACCATACCTCTCCCAATATCAAATAATCTTGGAAACACCAAAAATCCCACCGAATTAGCTCTGAAAAAAGAAATACAAAAAGTCTAAAGTTTAACAGAGAAGGCCATTCGCCTCCTCTGCCACCCTGCTATGAAAAGAATCTAACATTAATATCAAGTTCCAAAACAAGAATAGGGTAGAAAAATGAACAAACAACAAAAGAAGAACCTGACCATAAAAAGGTGGGATAAGGTAAGAGCAAAACTCAACATTGACATAGAAGTAGAAACTTAAAGAAAAGGCGGGAAAAAATAGATTTAAAAAGAAATTTCACTGTAGAAAGCTACCATGGGGGGAAAAAAAAGAAAGTTACTATGGTGAGAGGAAAGAGAGATACAAACTTAGAAGAAGACAACAGTGGGAAAACAGCTATATGCAAAGCCTGAAAGAAAAATGTAAATTTGTATTGGGCCCAAAAAGAACTTCTAGAAGAGCTTAAAAAGAATTTTAAAAGAAAATTTACAGAAGTAGAGAAAAATTGGGAAAAGAAATAAGAATAATGAGAGAATCATGAAAAAAGAGTAAAGAGCTTGGTAAAAGAAAAAAAAAAAAAAAACTGAGGGAGAAAGACATACAAAAATTCACCAGAGACAATTCTCTTTAAAATTTTTGTTGTTTGTTCTTTATTCTCAAAGAAGACTATGACATCAATGAGATATCATGACATGAAAGTGATTTGTCTTAAAGTAAGAGAGGATTGTACATAGTCAACAGACTCTTTCTCCTCTTTTTTCAGTAGTAAGATCTTGATCCAGATACCTAGAAATGGCCCTTGATATAATGGGAGATCTTGGTCTTTTTAAGCTAAGGTCTCAATTTAACTGAGGCAACTACTTAGTCAATGACCAAGGTTAGGTAAGAAATAAGGCAGAGAATGACCCCTTTTACCTAATCAAAAAAATCCAGCCAAAACAATTACAATTGCTATTTATATTCATTCACTCTGAATCAAAACAGTGTCCAAAGAATGAATAAATGTGGGTTGGCCTGGGAGGTATTGTTAGTCAATTAATGAAAGTAGAATGATTTGGGTTAAAGGCATGGCCTTAGCTCATAAACCCCAGAATGTTTTGCAAGGTTTTAGTCAACAAAATTTATTCACCTTTTAGACAGGGCACTCATATGGAGACAGAGGAAAAGGAAGGAAAAGAAGAATGAAACTTAAGCCATGTGTAATCATATGAAAAAATGCTCTAGATCTTTACTGATTAGAGAAATGCACATGAAAACTACACCTAAATACCAGCTCACATTTCTCAGATTGGATAAGATGACAGGAAAAAATAATGATAAATATTAAAGGGAATGTGGGAAAACTGGGACACTAATGCATTTTTTGTTAAATGAGAGCAATTTGGAACTATGCCCAAAGGGTTATAAAACTGTGCATACCCTTTGACCCAGCAGTGCCATTACTGAGTGTCTATGTCAAGGAAATCATAAAGGATAGAAAAGGACCCATATATGTAAAAATGTTTGTAGCAGCTCTTTTTGTGGTGGAAAAGAATTGGAAAATGAATAGATAACAATCAATTGGGGAATGGCTGAATGAGTTATGCTATCTGAAAGTAATGGAATATTATTGTTCCATTAGAAAAGATAAACAAGCTGATTTTAGAAAGGCCTACAAAGATTTACATGAATTAATGCTGAGCAAAACAAGCAGAACCAGAAATACACTGTTCACAGTAACAGCAAGAACATGCTATGTTCAACAATTAAAGAGTTGATTCTTCTCAGCAGTTCAGTGATCCAAAGCATTTCTTATATAAACTTTGGATAGAAAATGCCATCTGCATCAAGAAAGAGAACTATGGAAATTGAATATAAATCCACACATACTATATTCACTTTCTTTTCTTTTTTTTTTCTCATGGTTTTCCCCTTCTGTTCTAATTTTTCTCTCCCAACATGATTCATAAAGAAATGTGCGATTGAAAAGTTAATATACATGTATAATTAGAAAAAATAAAACAATAAAAAAATTCCTTAAAAATTAAAATTGGACAAGAGGAAGTTAATGAGTCATAAGATATCAAGAAATAAAAAAAAAGAAGAAGAAAAAAAAAAGGTAATAAAGAATTGTAATTGAAAAAAAAAAAAAAACTGACCTGGAACATAGACCCATGACAGATAATTTAAGAATTCTTGTGAAAGACATGATCAAGAAACATAAACAACACCTTTCAAGAAATTATCAAAGAAAACTGCCCTGATATCCTAGAACTAGAGGGCAAAATATAAATTGAAAGAATCCACTAATTACACCTGGAAGAGTTCCAAAATGATAACTCCCAAGATCATAGGCAAATTCCAGTTTCCATGTCAAGGAGAAAATAATGCAAAAATTCAAAGAAACAATTCAAATATCAGGGAGCCACAGCCAGAATTATATAGGATTTAAAGCCTTCTATCTTAAAGAACCAGAGGGCTTAGAATATGATATTCCAGAAGGCAAAAAGAGTTAGAATTTTCAATCAAGAATTTTCTACCCAACAAAACTGACTATAATCCTTCAGGTAGAAAAATAGATATTTAATGAAATAGAGAACTTTGAAGCATTCCTAATTAAAAGACTATTAAAAATTTTGATCTTCAAAAAAAAAAACTGAGAAGATACATGAAAAGGTAGCAAAGAAATAAGAAAGAGAAAGCACAAAAGATTCAATAAAGTTAAATGGTTTATATTCCCATAAGGAAAGGTGATATTTCTAATTCTTATTTTTTATTAAAGTTTTTTATTTATAAAGCATCTGTATAGGTAATTTTTCCAATATTGACCTTTGCACAAGGTTTTGTTCCAAATTTTCCCCTCCTTCCCCCCACTCCCTCCCCTAGCTGGACGGTAGTTCAATATATGTTAAATATGTTGGAATACATGTTAGATCCAATATATGTATACATATTTTTACAGTTATCTTGTATAAGAAAAATCAGATCAAGAAGGAAGAAAAAGAAAAACTGAGAAAGAAAACAAAATGCAACAACAGAAAAGAGTGAGAATATTATGTTGTGTTCCACAATCTGTTCCCATGCATCTCTCTCTGGGTATAGATGGCTCTCTTCATCACTGCACAAGTGGAACTGATTTGAATCATCTCAATGTTGAAGAGAGCCACTTCCATCAGAAGTGATCATCATATAATATTGTTGTTGCCATGTATAGTAATCTCCTGGTTCTGCTCATTCCACTTAGCATCAGTTCATGTAGGCCTCTCCAAGCCTCTCTGAAATTATCATACAGGTCATTTCTTACAGAACAATAATATTCCATAACATTCATATGCCATAATTTATTCAGCCATTCTCCAATTGATGGAGATCCACTCAGTTTCCAGTTTCTTGCCACTACAAAGAGAGCTGCCACAAACATTTTTGCACATGTGGGTCACTTTCCCTCCTTTAAGATCTCTTTGGGATATAATCCCAGTAAACACTGCTGGATCAAAGGGTATGCACAGTTTGATAACTTTTTGAGGATAATTCCAAACTGCTCTTCAGAATGGTTGGATCCATTCACAGTTCCACCAATCAGTGTCCTAGTTTTCCCACATCTCCTCCAACATTTGTCATTATCTATTCCTGTCATCTTAGCCAATCTGATAGGTGTGTAGTTATATCTCAAAGTTGTCTTAATTTGCATTTCTCTGATCAATAGTGATTTGAAGCACCTTTTCATGTGGCTAAACAAATAGTTTCAATTTCATCATCTGAAAATTGTCTGTTCATATCCTTTGACCATTTATCATTTGGAGAATGGCTTGAACTATTAAAAATTTGAGTCAATTCTCTATATATTTTAGAAATGAGGCCTTTATCAGATCCTTTGTATGTAAAAATGTTTTCCCAGTTTATTGCTTCCCTTCTAATCTTTTATGCATTAGTTTTGTTTGTACAAAAACTATTTAACTTACTATAATCAAAATGATCTATTTTATGATCAATAATGGTCTCCAGTTCTTCTTTGTCACAAATTCCCTCCTCCTCCACACATTTGAGAAGTAAACTATCCTATGTTCTTCTACTTTGTTTACAATATCATTCTTTATGTCTAGATCATGAACCCATTTTGACCTTATCTTGGTATATGGTATTATGTGAGGGTCTATGCCTAGTTTCTGCCATACTAGTTTCCAATTTCCCCAGCAGTTTTTGTCAAATAGTGAATTCTTATCCCAAAAGCTGGGGCCTTTGGTTTTGTCAGATACTAGATTGTTATAGTCATTGGCTATTTTGTTCTGTGAACCTAACCTAATCCAGTGATCATCTTCTCTATTTCTTAACCAGTACCAAATGATTTGATGACTGCTGCTTTAAAATATAGTTTTAGATCTGGTACAACTAGGCAACCTTTATTTGCTTTTCTCTTCATTAATTCCTTTGAAATTTTTGACCTTTTGTTCTTCCATATGAATTTTGCTGTTATTTTTTCTAGTTCAGAAAAATAGTTTCTTGGGAGTTTGATTGGTATAGCACTAAATAAATAGATTAGTTTAGGGAGTATTGTCATCTTTATTATATTTTGCTTGACTTATCCACGAGCACTTGATATTTTTCCAATTGCTTATATATGACTTTATTTGTGTGGAAAGTGTTTTTTAGGTTTGCTTATATAGTTCCCGACTTTCTCTTGGCAGATAGATTTTCAAATATTTTATATTATCAACAGTTATTTTAAATGGAATTTTTTTTTTTTATATCTTGATGTTGGATTTTGTTAATGATGTATAAAAATGCTGATGATTTATATGGATTTATTTTGTATCCTGCAACTTTGTTAAAGTTTTGAATTATTTCTTTTTTTTTAATTTTTATTTTATTTTATAATTATAACTTTTTTTGACAGTACATATGCATGGGAAATTTTTTACAACATTATCCCTTGCACTTACTTCTATTCAGATTTTTTCCCTTCCTCCCCCAACTCCCTCCCACAGATGGCAAGCAGTCTTATATATGTTAAATATATTACAGTATATTCTAGATACAATATATGTGTGTAGAACCGAATTTTTTGTTGCACAGGAAGAATTGGATTCAGAAGGTAAAAATAACAGTTTACATTCATTTCCCAGTGTTCCTTTTCTGGATGTAGCTGGTTCTGTCCATCATTAATCAATTGGAATTGGATTAGCTCTTCTCTATGTTGAAGAAATCCACTTCCATCAGCATACATCCTCATACAATATCATTGTTGAAGTGTATAATGATCTCTTAGTTCTGCTCATTTCACTCAGCATCAGTTGATGTAAGTCTCTCTAAGCCTCTCTGTATTTCTCCTGTTGGTCATTTCTTATAGAACAATAATATTCCATAACATTCATATACCATAGTTTACCCAACCATTCTCCAATTGATGGACATCCATTCATCTTCCAGCTTCTAGGCACTATGAAAAGGGCTGCCACAAACATTTTGGCACATACAGGTCCCTTTCCCTTCTTTAGTAGTTCCTTGGGGTATAAGCCCAGTAGTAGTATGGCTGGGTCAAAGGGTATGCACATTTTGATAACTTTTTGGGCATAATTCCAGATTGCTCTCCAGAATGGTTGGATTCTTTCACAACTCCACCAACAATGCATCAGAGTCCCAGTTTTCCCACATCCCCTCCAACATTCATCATTATTTGTTCCTGTCATCTTAGCCAATCTGACAGGTGTGTAGTGGTACCTCAGAGTTGTCTTAATTTGCATTTCTCTGATCAATAGTGATTTGGAACACTCTTTCATATGAGTGGAAATAGTTTTAATTTCATCATGAAAATTGTTCATATCCTTTGACCATTTATCAATTGGAGAATGGCTTGATTTCTTATAAATTAAAGTCAATTCTCTGTATATTTTGGAGATGAGGCCTTTATCAGAACCTTTAACTGTAAAAATGTTTTCCCAATTTGTTACTTCCCTTCTAATCTTGTTTGCATTAGTTTTGTTTGTGCAGAAACTTTTTAATTTGGTGTAATCAAAATTTTCTATTTTGTGATCAATAATGGTCTGTAGTTCTCCCTTGGACACAAACTCCTTCCTCCTCCACAAGTCTGAGAGGTAAACCATCCCATGTTCCTCCAATTTATTTATGATTTCATTCTTTATGCCTAAATCTTGGACCCATTTTGATCTAATCTAGTATGTGGTGTTAAATGTGGGTCCATGCCTACTTTCTGCCATATATATCATAGCCATAAGCTATATTTTTGAAGGTATTCTTCCATTTCATTTAAGTTATCGAATATATCAGCATAAAGTTGAGCAAAGTAGCTCCTAACTATTGTCTAATTTCCTCTTCATTAGTGATGAGTTCACCCTTTTCATTTTCAAGACTATCATTTGCTTTTTCTCTTTCCTTTTTTTAATCAGGTTTACTAAGGGTTTGTCTATTTTGTTGGTTTTTTCATAAAACCAACTCTTAGTTTTATTAATTAATTCAATAGTTTTTTTACTTTCAATTTTATTAATCTCACCTTTTATTTTTTGAATTTCAAGTTTTGTGTTTGTCTGGGGGTTTTTAATTTGTTCCTTTTCTAGCAATTTTAGTTGTAAGCCCAATTCGTTGGCCCTCTCTTTATTTTATGGAAGTAGGCCTGTAGAGATATAAAACTTCCCCTTATTACTGCTTTGGCTGTATCCCACACATTTTGGCATGATGTCTCATTATTGTAATTTTCTTGGGTGAAGTTATTAATTATGTCTATGATTTGCTGTTTTACCCAATCATTCTTTAGTATAAGATTATTTAGTTTCCAATTATTTTTTGGTGTATTTTCCCCTGGCTTTTTATTAAATGTTATTTTGATTGCATTATGGTCTGAAAAGGATGCATTTACTATTTCTGCCTTACTGCATTTGATTTTGAGGTTTTTATGCCCTAGTATATGATCAATTTTTGTATAGGTTCCATGAACTACTTAGAAGAAAGTATATTCCTTTCTGTCTCCATTTAGCTTTCGCCAAAGATCTATCATATCAAACTTTTCTAGTATTCTATTTACCTCTTTGACTTCTTTCTTATTTATTTTGTGGTTTGATTTATCTAATTCTGAGAGTGCAAGGTTGAGATCTCCTGCTATTATAGTTTTGCTATCTATTTCCTCTTGCAGCTCTCTTAATTTCTCTTTTAAGAATTTAGATGCTGCACCACTTGGTGCATATATGTTTAATATTGATACTTCTTCATTATTGATGCTGCCCTTTAGCAGGATATAATGCCCTTCCTTATCTTTTTTAATTAGATCAATTTTTGTTTTTGCTTGATCTGAGATGAGGATGGCTACTCCTGCTTTTTTGTTTTTGCCTGAAGCATAATAGATTCTGCTCCACCCTTTTACTTTTAGTTTGAATGTTTCACCCTGTTTCAGGTGTGTTTCCTGTAAACAACATATAGTAGGATTCTGACTTTTAATCCTGTCTGCTAACTGCTTCCTCTTTATGAGGGAGTTTGCCCCATTCACATTTATGGTTAGAAGGACTAATTCTATATTGCTTGCCATCCTATTAACCCCTGCTTATGCTTTTCCCCTTTCCTTCCCTTTTACCCTCCTACCCAGTATTAAACTGGTGAACACCACTTGCTTTTCACAGCCCTCCCTTTTTAGGATCCCTCCCCCACCTTAAAGATCCTCCCCTTATTTTACCCCTTTTCCTTGAAATTACTGTATTCCCTTCCCCTTAGCTTCCTCCTTCCCTTTCACTTTTCAATGAAGTGGAAGAAGTTTCACCATAAATCGAATATGTCTATTGATAGATGCTATGTTCATCTCCCTCCTTTCTTTCTCTCAGATATAATAGGTTACCTTTGCCTCTTCATGAGATGTAGTACCACCACTTTACACTTTTTTTTTATGATATAATCTCCTTTCCACCTCTAGTTTCTAAGACAAATTGTACATATGTTCTTTACATATTTTTTTGGCAGAAGTATAGTTCTCAAGATTTCTTTTTACTTTTTTAGAAATCTCTTGAGCTGTATTTGAAGATCAAACCTTTTATGTAGGTCTGGTTTTTTCATCAAAGATAGATGGAATTCATTTATTTCGTTAAATGTCCATCTTCTTCCCTGGAAAACGATGCTCATTCTTGCTGGGTAAGTTATTGTTGGCTGCATACCAAGTTCCTTAGCCTTTTGGAATATCATGTTCCAGGCCCTGCGTTCTTTTAATATGGATGCTACTAGATCCTGGGTTATCCTTATTGTGGATCCTCCATATCTGAATTGCTTTTTTCTAGCAGCTTCCAATATCTTTTCCTTTGTCTGATGGTTCTTGAACTTGGCCACTATATTTTTTGGCGTTTTGATTTTAGGGTCCCTTTCAGTAGGTGATCGATGAATTTTTTCAATGTCTATTTTACCCTCTGTTTCCAGAATGTCTGGGCAGTTCTCTTTGATAATTTCCTCGAAAATCGTGTCCAAGCTCTTTTTTTCCTCCCATTTTTCAGGGAGTCCGATTATTCTCAAATTGTCTCTCTTGGATCTGTTTTCCAGGTCTGTTGTCTTTGTGGTAAGGTACTTCACATTCTTTTCAATTGTTTCATTTCTCTGGTTTTGCTTGACTACCTCTTGGTTTCTCCTTAAGTCATTCATTTCTACTTGTTCGAGTCTAATTTTCAATGATGTATTTTCTTCACTCACTTTTTTTATATCTCTTTGTAATTGTCCAATTGAGTTTTTATCTTCTATGGAATTTTTTTCCATTTTATCCATTTTATTTTTTAGAGAGCTGATTTCTTTTTCCAGCTCACTAATCCTGTTTTCCTTGGAGTTGTTTACCTTTTCCAGCTCACTAATCCTGTTTTCCTTGGAGTTGTTTACCTTTTCCAGCTCACTAATCTTGTTTCTCAATGATTTGATTTCTTTATCCACCCTGTCTTTGAATGCATGGGATGACTTCTCCAGGCTCTCTTGCCAAGCTTCCCTTTCCTTTTCCCATTTCTCTTCCAGCTCTCTTGTAAGAGCCTTTTTGATTTCCTCTATGAGGTTCTTTTGTATTGAGGAGCAGCTTATATCCCTCCCAGGGGATACATCTGGGGACAGTCTGTTCCTAGTCTCCTCAGCATTTGAAATCTGCTCCCTCTCCACACAGAAGCTGTTAATGGTTAGTGCCCTTTTGAATTTTTTGTTCATTTTGTCAGAGTAGGAATCAAAGAAAACAAACTGACAAGAGAAACAATTGGTCTGTTTTGTGGGCGATGGGGCTGGAAGGTATTAATGGGCTTCCTCTACAGACTGGGGGTAGGGCAGCAGAGAGCCCCTAACAGAACAGCAATGACTGTACTGAGTCTGAGCTCTGAGGCTCCGAGAACGCACCGAGTCAGTCCAGGTGGGGGTTGGGGGTGGCCGGGCTCTGAGAGACGCTGGCTTTCTGGGGTTTTAATCTTCACCTCCGGTGTTTACACCCTCTCAGCTGCTCCTGGCTTGCTGCCAAGACTGAGCATCCACACTGGGGCAAAAGCCCTTTCACAGAAACGGTAGAGATCACACCCCTCCCCCTCTGGTCTGAGCTGTGTGAGCTGCCTGTCTTGCTCTGGCTGCCTGCCCTCAGTCTGCGCCCAGTCTGATTGACCCTCCCCCAGCAAACACAGACCTTTTCTGGCGACTTTCAAGGATGTCTTCTCTTGGTGATTATTTGTGGATTTCTTTCTGGGTCAAGCATTAAGTCAGAGGCTTGTCTTGAAGTAAGTTCTGAGAGAAAACGAGGAGCTCAAGCAGCTGTCTGCCTCCACACCGCCATCTTGGCCGGAAGTGATCAAAGGATCTTGAATTATTTCTAATAGCTTTTTAGTTGATCCTCTGGGGTTCTTTAAGTATAGCATCATATCATCTGCAAAGAATGATAATTTGGTTTCTTCATTATCTACTTTAATTCCTTTCATTTCTTTTTCTTTTCTTATTTCCAAGGCTAGCATTTTTAATATGATATTGAATAGCAATGGTGAAAGTGGGCAACTTTGTTTCATCCCTAATCTTACTGGGAATGGTTCTAGTTTATCCCCATTAAATATGTTGCTTGCTGATGCTTTTGATATCAGTACCATGTCTGTGTCATAAAAGGAATTTGGTAGGATTAGGTAGGTCCCAAATTCCTTTCATCTCTAGTTTCTTTTTCATATTACAACAGTAAAGTCAGATTATACATGAACTCTCAATGTATACCTGTAACAAAATACAGTTCTCAAGAGTTTTTTTTTCTGTTTACCTTTTTATGCTTCTCTTGAGTTCTATATTTGGAGATCAAATTTTTTGTTTGTTTGTTTAGCTCTGGACTTTTCATCAAAAATAAATGCAATTCACCAGTTTCATTGAATGTTTATCTTCTTCCCTGAAATAAAATGCTCAGTTTAGCAGGTAATTTGTTCTTGGCTGCATTCCAAGTACCTTCGCTTTTTGGAAAATCAGATTCTAGACATTTTGGTCCTGTAAAGTGGTAGTTACTAGGTCCTGAGTAATCCTTATTGTAACTCCTTGGTTTTTGAATTGTTTCTTTCTGGCTGCTTGTAATACTTTTTTCCTGGGTCTGATAGTTCTCAGATTTAGCCATGCTATTCCTTGGGGTTTTAGTTTTGGGGCCTCTTTCAAGAAGCATTTGGTGAATTCTTTCAATGGTCATTTTACCTTCTGATTCTATGATATCCAGGCAGTTCTCTTTGATGATTTCCTGAAAGATAGTGTCCAGACTCTCATCATGGATTTCAGGGAGTCCAATAACCCTTCAATTGTCTCTCCTAGATCTATTTTCTAGGTTGGTTGTGTTCCAAATTAGGTGTTTTACATTTTTTTTCCTTTTTTTTCCCCTTTTTTTGGTTTGCTTGACTGATTCTTGCTGTCTTGTTGAGAAGTTCACTTCCATTTGTTCAATCTGAATTTTAGTGAATTATTTTCTTCATTTATATTTTTTTTTACTTTTTTGGTGAGTTGTTTTCTTTTATGGGTTTTTTTCCATTTCACAAATTCTGTTTTTTAAAGAGTTATTTTCTTTTTCCATTTCACAAATTCTGTTTTTTAAGGAGTTATTTTCTTTTTCTGTTTCACAAATTCTGTTTTTCTGGGAGTTGCTTTCTTTTTCCATTTTATCAAATTTATTTTTTAATGATTATATGCTTTTTCCATTTCACTAAGTCTATTTTGTAATGAATTTTCTTCAGATAGTTTCTGTGTTGCCTTTTCCAAACCCTCTTGAAAATTTTTCCTTCTTTTTTTTTTTTTCTATTTTTCTTTTAGTTCTCTTTTAAGATCCTTTTTAATTTCTTCTAGGAGAACCTTGTGTGAAAAGGACCAGGTTATATTGCCTTTTGGGGCTTAATCTGGAGACAATCTGCTGTTAGTCTCCTCCTATTATTATCTTTCACCATAAAAGCTGTCTATCTTCAGAGTCCTCTTTACTTTTTTACTCATTTTTTTTTAAGTTAAGGTCTACCTTTAGGGCAGGGGAGGTTTTCCAAAATGCTGCACCTGAACTGAGTCAATGCTGATTCACTCCTGGTGCAGATTGGGCATGTCCAGGGCCCATAAGATTCTGGCATTTGGGGGTTCGCTATTGATCGTCTGTGTTTGTGTTGGATGTTTTATAACTTCTCTGCTGACTTACTGGCTTGCAACCAGGGCAGAGTGGCCAACACTGCTCTATATTCCTGTAGATTCATTCCCTTAGATTCTTTGCCACATGGAGTCTGCACTACCCTGTGGAGTTTGCACCTCCCTGGGACTCTGCACTGTCTGAGTTGGCATTTGTACTCAGCTGATTCTACTGGCTGTCTCCTTCCTTCTTCCAATTGAAACAGACCTTTTCTGGCAATCTTCAAAATTATTTTTTGTTGATAATTTGTTCCACTCCCAATATTTGTGGGTTTTGTGGGTCCAGAGCTAATTCAGAGGCTGGATTTCATAATCAGTGTGAGGGCTGTAGAGAGGGTCAGAGAGAAATGTGTGCAGTCTCTGCCATCTTGGCTCTGTCCCCGGAAGTCAATATTTGTAATTCTTAAGAACTTTATCACTACAAAGGCAATTAGAAGGAGTATACATAGACATGGGGTATAGGGATGTGTAGGAATGTGAAAGGATTAAGAAAATTAAAGAATGAAAAAGATTTTAGTGGTAACAGAAGGATTTATAAGATAGAATATATTATTCTCATATAATTATCTCACATAAAAGAGATATGAAAGAGCCATTGCTATTGGCAAATTGGGAGGGGGGTGGCAGGCAAAATTTGAACCTTACTCTCATCAGAATTGACTCAAAAAAGAAATAACACACATTCAGTTGGATATAGAAATCTGTCTTACTCTATATGGAAGTAAAAAGGAAAAGTGATGATAGGGGAGGATTGATAGAAGGGACAGCAGAATTGAAGGAGGTGCTGGTAAGAAGTAAAACACTTGTGAGGAGGAAAAGGGTGAAAAGTAAAAGAGAAAAACAAGGATAAACTAGGGGAAAATAGGATAAAGAGAAATACACAGCTATCATCACTACAAATGTGAATGGGATGAACTCACCCATAAAATGGAAATGGGTTGCAAAATAAATTAAAAACCAGAATCCAACAATGTGTTGTTTAGAAGAAACACATTTTAAGCACAGATATAAGCACAGAGTAAAACTAAGAGCCTAGAGCACAATCTATTCAGCTGAAGGGATAAAAAAAGGCAGGGTTATTTAATCACTGTCTCAAACTAAGAACACAATTAGAAAACACTTTTTACCCAAATAAAGTCAAATCTAAATAACTGGGGAAAGTGCCAATTGCTTGTGGTTGGCCAAGCCAATATAATAAGAATGCCAATTCCCCCTAAATTAATTTACTTATTCAGTGCCAAACCAATCAAATTACCAAAAATTTATTTGAGAGAGTTAGAAAAAATAACAATAAATTCATCTGATACAACCAAAGATCAAGAGTATCAAGAGAATTAATGAAAAAAAAATATAAAGGGAGGTGGAGCCAAGATAGCAGAGTAAAAGCAGGAACTCACTGAACCTTTTCCCCAAATTGTTCCAAATTTCTTTAAATAATGTTTCTAAAGAAATTTTAGAGCAGTGGTTCTCAAACTTTTTAAATAGGGGGCTAGTTCACTGTCCCTCAGACTGTTTGAGGGCCAAAGTATAGTAAAAAACAAAACAAAACAAAAAAAAAAAAACTATGAACAAATTCCTATGCACGCTGCATATATCTTATTTTGAAGCGAAGAAACAAAACAGGAACAAATACAATATTTAAAATGAACTAAAGTTAAATTAACAAACTTACCACTATTTCAATGGGAACTATGGGCCTGCTTTTGGCTAATGAGATGGTCAATGTCTGGTTCCATATTTGTTATTGCTAGTCATAACAAGTGATGCAAGTGTGCATCTGTTAGTCTTGATCTGGTTGGAGATTTCAAATGTTTCATTCTAGAAACAGTGTGTTCACAGATATAAGTGCTGCCAAATATGGTTGCCATTTTGAGTGCATAGTTCCTGAGATAAAGATATGTCTCAGAGGGGAGAGATGCATAGAAATTATGAAGACTGTTTGACTTGAATGCGTATTTCAGAGAGTCACAATTCTGCAGTTCAGCCAGTTCCATTTGGTAAATTGTATCCACATTTTCAATGCCAATAGAAAATGGGCTATGGAAAAGCTGTATGTCCTGTTCATGGAAATGAAGCTCTTTAAATCTAAATTGGAACTCCTTTTGCAATTTTTCCAATGAATCTACGCATGTTTTATTTGGGAATGAAATCAGCGGTTTTTCTGCTAACAGATTTTGAGTTGTGGGGAGATGGCAGAAGTTTTCCTCCTTCATTTGTTTGGTGAGGAGGCCTAATTTTACTTCAAATGCTTTGACATGTGATTGCATATCACAGACGAGCTTCCCCTTTCCTTGAAGTTGCATATTGAAATTATTGAGTAGCTCTGTTACATCTGTCAGAAAGGCAAGGTGTCATGTCCATTCTGCATCATTGAGCTCTGGTATTTCTTTGTTTTTTGAAAGCAGAAAAGTTGTAATCTATGGAAGTAAGTCATAGAAACGTTTCACAACTCTCCCTTTGACTCAGCCAATGGACTTCTGATATAGATGTGATATAGATGTGATATAGATGTGTGATATAGAACATCTTCATACTCAATATTTAGCTCAGACAGAAATTCCTGAAATTGTCTGTGATTTATTGCATTAGTTCTAATGAAGTTAACACAAGATACCACAATTTCCATAACAGAGTCCCACTTCAGTGATTTAATACACAGCGCTTGTTAGTGGATGAGGCAGTGCGAGAATGGTTATGTTTGTCCATCTCTTGGTTAATGCGAGCAATTACTATTTTCTTAGACCCCACCATGCTAGGGGCACCATCTGTTGTCACACTGGCTAGTTTAGCCCAGTCCAGCTCCAAACCATTCATAGTTTGGCAAACCTTTTCATGGGTATCCTCTCCTGTAGTTGTTCCTTTGATGTTTTGTAGTGCAGCAAGCTCTTCTATGACTTCAAAATAATCATTCATCCCACAAATACAAATTAGAAGTTGTGCAGAATCACGAACATCATTGCTTTCGTTGAATGCCAAGGAAAAATGTGAACTTTTTTTTGTGATGTTTTGCAAATGCTGATGCAGATTGTCTCCCATTTCTTCAATCCTCCGTGTAATTGTAGGTCCTGAAAGACTCACTGTACTGAATTCTGGCCAAGATGTTGGCGTGGAGGCAGAAAGCTGCTTGAGCTCCACATTTTTTCTCAGGACTTATTTTATGACAAGACCAGAAAAGAAACCCACAAATAATCACCAACAGAAGACATCCTTGAAACTCACCAGAGAAGGTCTGTGTTTGCTCAGGGGAGGGTCAAACAGACTGGGCACAGACTGAGGGCAGGCAGCCAGAGCAAGACAGGCAGCTCACACAGCTCAGATCATAGGGGGGAAGGGGGATATCTCTTCTATTTCTGTGAAAAGACTTTTACTCCAGTGTGGATGTTCCATCTTGGCAGCAAGCCAGGAGCAACAGAGAAGGTCTAATCACTGGAGGTGGAGAATAAAATCCTAGAAAGCTAGCATCTCTCAGGACCGGCCACCCCCACCCCCACCTGGAGTGAATAATCGCATTCTTAGAGCCTCAGAGCACAGACTCAGCTAAGCCATCACTGTCCTGTTATTGCCTCGCTGCTGTCTCCCACAGTCTGTAGAGAAAGCTTGGTGACACCGTCCAGCCCCATCCCCCCCTCAAAACAGACCAATTGTTTCTCTTGTCAATTTCTTTTCTCTGATTCCAATCTGACAAAATGAACAAAAAATTTAAAAGGGCTCTAACCATTGAAAGCTTCTGTATGGAGAGAGAGAAGACTTCAAATATTGAGGAGACTAAAAGCTGATTGTCTCCAGAGGAATCCCCTAAGGGGGATTTGAGCTGCTCCTCAATACAAAAGAATCTCATAGAGGAAATCAAAAAGGCTCTCACAAGAGAGCTAGAAGAGAAATGGGAAAAGGAAAGGGAAGCGTGGCAAGAGAGTCTGGAGAAGTCATTCCACACATTTAAAGACAGAGTGCATAAAGAAGACAAATCATTGAGAAATAAAATTAGTGAATTAGAAAAGGTAAACAACTCCAAGGAAAACAGGATTAGTGAGCTGGAAAAAGAAATCAGCTCTCTAAAAATAAAATGGATGAAATGGAAAAAAATTCTATAGAATAAAAAAACTCACTTAAAAACTCAATTGGACAATTACAAAAAGATATTTTAAAAAAGTGAGTGAAGAAAATAGATAATTGAAAATTAGACTCGAACAAGTAGAAATGAATGACTCAAGGGGAAACCAAGAAGGAGTCAAGCAAAACCAGAAAAACAAAACAATTGAAAAGAATGTCAAGTACCTTATTGGAAAGACAACAGACCTGGAAAACAGATCCAGGAGAGACAATTTGAGAATAATCGGACTCCCTGAAAAATGTGAGGAAAAAAAGAGCCTGGACACTATTTTCCAGGAAATTATCAAAGAGAACTGCCCAGACGTTCTAGAAACAGAGGGTAAAACAGAGATTGAAAAAATTTATCAATCACCTACTGAAAGGAACTCTAAAATCAAAACGCCAAGAAATATACTGGCCAAATTCAAGAACCATCAGACAAAGGAAAAAATATTGGAAGCTGCTAGAAAAAAGCAATTCAGATATGGAGGAGCCACAATATGGACAACCCAGGATCTAGCAGCATCCACATTAAAAGAATGAAGGGCTTGGAATATGATATTCTGAAAGGCTAAGGAACTTGGTATGTAGCCAAGAATAACTTACCCAGCAAAAATGAGCATCGTTTTCCAGGGAAGAAGATGGACATTTAACGAAATAAATGAATTCCATCTATTCTTGATGAAAAAAACCAGACCTACACAAAATGTTTGATCTTCAAATACAGAACTCAAGAGATTTCTAAAAAGGTAAAAAGAAATCTTGAGAACTATACTTCTGCCATAAAAATATGTAAAGAACATGTGTATAATTTGTCCTAGAAACTGGAGATAGAAAGGAAATTATATCATAAAAAAGGGTAAAGTGTTGGTACTACATCTCATAAAGAGGCAAAGGTAACCTATTATATCTAAGAGAAAGAAAGGAAGGGGATGAACATAGTGTGTATCAATAGACATATTCAATTTATGGTGAAACTTCTACTTCCTTGAAAAGTGAGAGGGAAGGAGTAAGCTAAGGGGAAGGGAATACAGAAATTTGGAGGAAAAGGGGTAAAATAAGGGGAGGAACTTTAAGGTGGAGGAGGGATACTAAAAAGAGAGGGCTGTGAAAAGCAAGTGGTGTTCACAAGTTTAATACTGGGTAGGGGGGTAAGAGGGAAGGAAAGGAGAAAAGTATAAGCAGGCTATAACAGGATGGCAAGCAATATAGAATTAGTCATTCTAACCATAAATGTGAATGGGGCAAACTCCCTCATAAAGAGGAAGCAGTTAGCAGACTGGATTAAAAGCCAGAATCCTACTATATGTTGTTTACAGGAAACACACCTGAAACAGGGTGAGACATTCAAACTAAAAGTAAAAGGGTGGAGCAGAATCTATTATGCTTCAGGCAAAACCAAAAAAGCAGGAGTAGCCATCCTCATCTCAGATCAAGCAAAAACAAAAATTGATCTAATTTAAAAAGATAAGGAAGGGCATTATATCCTGCTAAAGGGTAGCAAAGATAATGAAGCAGTATCAATATTAAACATAGAAGCACCAAGTGGTGCAGCATCTAAATTCTTAAAAGAGAAATTAAGAGAGCTTCAAAAAGAAATAGACAGCAAAACTATAATAGTGGAAGATCTCAACCTTGCACTCTCAGAATTAGATAAATCAAACCACAAAATAAATAAGAAAGAAGTCAAAGAGGTAAATAGAATACTAGAAAAGTTTGATATGATAGATCTTTGGCGAAAGCTAAATGGAGACAGAAAGGAATATACTTTCTTCTAAGTAGTTCATGGAACCTATACAAAAATTGATCATATACTAGGGCATAAAAACCTCAAAATCAAATGCAGTAAGGCAGAAATAGTAAATGCATCCTTTTCAGACCATAATGCAATCAAAATAACATTTAATAAAAAGCCAGGGGAAAATACACCAAAAAATAATTGGAAACTAAATAATCTTATACTAAAGAATGATTGGGTAAAACAGCAAATCATAGACATAATTAATAACTTCACCCAAGAAAATTACAATAATGAGACATCATGCCAAAATGTGTGGGATACAGCCAAAGCAGTAATAAGGGGAAGTTTTATATCTCTACGGGCCTACTTGCATAAAATAGAGAAAGAAAGAGCCAACAAATTGGGCTTACAACTAAAATTGCTAGAAAAGGAACAAATTAAAAACCCCCATACAAACACAAAACTTGAAATTCAAAAAATAAAAGGTGAGATTAATAAAATTGAAAGTAAAAAAACTATTGAATTAATTAATAAAACTAAGAGTTGGTTCTATGAAAAAACCAACAAAATAGACAAACCCTTAGTAAACCTGATTAAAAAAAGGAAAGAGAAAAAGCAAATTGATAGTCTTGAAAATGAAAAGGGAGAACTCACCACTAATGAAGAGGAAATTAGAACAATAGTTAGGAGCTACTTTGCTCAACTTTATGCCAATAAATTCGATAACTTAAATGAAATGGAAGAAGACCTTCAAAAATATACCTTCTCCAGATTAACAGAGGAAGAAATAAGTAGTCTAAATAGTCCCATTTCATAAAAAGAAATAGAACAAGCTATTAACCAACTCCCTAAGTAAAAATTCCCAGGACTAGATGGATTTACATGTGAATTCTACCAAACATTTAAAGAACAACTAACTCCAATGCTATATAAACTATTAAAAACATAGGGATTGAAGGAGTCCTACCAAATTCCTTTTATAACACAGATATGGTATTGATACCTAAACCAGGTAGGCTGAAACCTGAGAAAGAAAATTATAGACTAATCTCCCTGGTGAATATTGATGTTAAAATCTTAAATAAAATATTAGCAGAAAGACTTCAGAAAATCATCTCTAGGATAATACACTATGACCAAGTGGTATTTATCCCAGGAATGCAGGGGTGGTTCAATTTTAGGAAAACTTTTAGCATAATCGACTGAATAACCAAATTAACAAATTGCATCTCCATCGATACAGAAAAAGCATTTGATAAAATTCAACATCCATTCCTACTAAAAACACTTGAGAGTATAGGAATAAATGGACTATTCCTTAAAATAATAAGGAGCATATATTTAAAACCATCAATAAACATGATTTGTAATGGTGATAAACTGGAACCTTTCCCTGTAAGATTAGGAGTGAAACAAGATTGCCAACTATCACCATTACTATTCAATATAGTACTAGAAACGCTAGCTTCGGCAATAAGAGCCGAGAAAGAGATTCAAGGAAATTAGAGTAGGAAATGAAAAAATCAAACTATCACTCTTTGCAGATGACATGATGGTATACTTAGAGAACCCCAAAGACTCTGCTAAAAAGCTATTAGAAATAATTCAGAATTTTAGCAAGTTGGAGGATACAAAATAAATCCACATAAATCCTCAGCATTTTTATACATTACCAACACAATCCAACAGCAAGAGATACAAAGAGAAATTCCATTCAAAATAACAGTCGATAGTATCAAATATTTGGGAATATATCTACCAAAGGAAAGTCAGGAATTATATGAGTAAAATTACAAAACGCTTGCCACAAAAATAAAGTCAGATTTAAATAATCAGAAAGACATTAAGTGCTCTTGGATAGGCTGAGCGAGTATAATTAAGATGACAGTACTCCCTAAACTAATCTATTTATTTAGTGCTATACCAATCAGACTCCCAAGAAACTATTTTAATGACCTAGAAAAAATAACAAAATTCATATGGAAGAACAAAAGGTCGAGAATTTCAAGGGGAGTAATGAAAAAAAAAATGAAGGTGGTCTAGCTGTACCTGATCTAGAACTATATTATAAAGCAACAGTCACCAAAACCATTTGGTATTGGCTAAGAAATAGACTAGTTGATCAATGGAATAGGTTAAGTTCACAGGGCAAGATAGTGAATATAAATAGCAATCTAATGTTTGACAAACCCAAAGATCCCAACTTTTGGGATAAGAATTCACTATTTGACAAAAACTGCTGGGAAAACTGGAAATTAATATGGCAGAAACTAGGCATGGACCCACATTTAACACCACATACTAAGATAAGATCAAAATGGGTCCAAGATTTAGGCATAAAGAACGAGATCATAAATAAATTAGAGGAACATAGGATAGTTTACCTCTCAGACTTGTGGAGGAGGAAGGAATTTGTGTCCAAGGGAGAACTAGAGATCATTATTTATCACAAAATAAAAAAATTTTGATTACATCAAATTAAAAAGCTTTTGCACAAACAAAACTAATGCAAACAAGATTAGAAGGGAAGTAACAAATTGGGGAAACATTTTTACAGTTAAAGTTTCTGATAAAGGCCTCATCACCAAAATATACAGAGAATTGACTTTAATTTATAAGAAATCAAGCCATTCTCCAATTGATAAATGGTCAAAGGATATGAACAGACAATTTTCAGATGAAGAAATTAAAACTATTTCCACTCATATGAAAGAGTGTTCCAAATCACTATTGATCAGAGAAATGCAAATTAAGACAACTCTGAGATACCACTACACACCTGTCAGATTGGCTAAGATGACAGGAACAAATAATGATGAATGTTGGAGGGGATGTGGAAAAACTGGGACACTGATGCATTGTTGGTGGAGTTGTGAAAGAATTCAACCATTCTGGAGAGCAATGTAGAGTTATGCCCAAAAAGTTATCAAATCCTTTGTGTATACCCTTTGACCCAGCAGTGCTACTACTGGGCTTATATCCCAAAGAAATACTATAGAAGGGAAAGGGACCTGTATGTGCCAAAATGTTTGTGGCAGCCCTTTTTGTAGTGGCTAGAAATTGGAAAATGAACGGATGTCCATCAATTGGAGAATGGTTGGGTAAGTTATGGTATATGAATGTTATAGAATATTATTGTTGTGTAAGAAATGACAAACAGGATGAATACAGAGAGGCTTGGAGAGACTTACATCAACTGATGCTGAGTGAAACGAGCAGAACTAGGAGATCATTATACACTTCAACAATGATACTGTATGAGGATGTATTCTGATGGAAGTGTATATCTTCAACATAGAGAAGAGCTAATTCAATTCCAATTGATCAGTGATTGACAGAATCAGCTACACCCAGAGAAGGAACACTGGGAAATGAGTTTAAACTGTGAGCATTTTTTTGTTTTGTTTTTTCCCAGATTATAATCTTCCAAATACAATTCTTCCTTTGCAACAACAACAACAAAATTTGGTTCTGCACAGATATATTGTACCTAGGATATACTATAAGGTATTTAATATGTATGGGAATGCCTGCCATCTAGGGGAGGGGGTGGAGGGAAGGAGTGGAAAAACTTCGAACAGAAGGGAGTACAAGGGATAATGTTTTTTTAAAAAATTGCCTATGCATATGTACTGTCAAAAAAAAAGTTATAATTATAAAATTAATTAAAAACAAACAAACAAAAAAAAGAATTCACTTTATTTGTGTAGCAAGTTTTATGTGCTTGTATCCATATATTTCCTGACTTTGCCTTGGTAAAATATTTCATATTATCAATAGTTATTTTGAATGAATTTTCTTTTTGTTTCTCTTGGTACTGGCCTTTTTGGTAATATATAAAAATGCTAATTATTTCTGTTGATTTTTGTGTTTGTGTGTTCTGCAACTTTGCTAAAATTCTGGATTATTACTAGTAGTTTTTAATTGATTCTATAAGATTCTCTAAATATACCATCATATTATCTGAAAAAAAAAGACTCACTTTACTAAATATATCGGCCTTCTCTGTACACATCTCTTTGGCAACAGAAAGAAGGCATTTTTTAACAAATTCTCCCTCCACAAATGGTCTGCCAGTATGTGCTATTAGCTTGGCAACTTGAAAACTTGCTCACAGTGATGAAATGATGAAATATTTAGCTGCTGCTGCTTCACAAAATTATTTTGCTGAGTTGTCAATGTATTTTTCAGTTTTAATGTTTTATCTTTTCTCACTTCTCCAACCAAACAATCATATTTGTCTTTATGTTGAGTTTCATAGTGTCAATGCAAATTATATTCTTTGAACAAAGACACTATATTCTGACATATAAGACATACAGCTCTTTCCTTGTACTGCATGAAAAAGTAATTATAAGTCCACTGTTCTTTGAATATCCTACATTCCAAGTCAATTTTTCTTTTTCTTGACATCATTATTTCTAAAGGATTCCAAATTGCTATTAGTAAAATACCAATATATGTATATATATATATATATATATATATATATATATATATATATATATATATATATATATATATATATACATATATATATATATATATATATACACACAACGCTACAAAAACAATATGCCAACAATAATTTTGCTCACACAGAGACATACAGATTGCAATGCCCAACTTCCTCCAAGCTGCCTCTGCGCTGTGATGCCTCTATTTCCCACACTCTCTCTCCCACTTCAGATCTTAACTGCACACAAGTCACCATTCAGACGTCCCTCCCAAATGCCTTGGCTTCCTCTGAATCCTGGGATCAATTATCATGATCCAGCGCTGCATGATCATATGTGCTGCACTTGTAATTTATCATAATTGCAGGCAAGACTGTGTACATATGCATATAACTCCATGATATATATTGTATATGCAAAATGAGCTTCAGTGACAAATTATATATTGGGGCTTCCAGAGGAGGTCATCATGTGACTTGAAGCTGCACAAATGATGGGGACCTTACGGAATCTGAAGGCAGATGAAGCAGTACACCAGCTCTCCACCCCCTCATATTCAGGATAAGTGGGGGGGCACTAAGGTCAGACCCCCAGTGATTATAAGGTGATGACATATGTTAGCAATATTCCATCTCTTTATGAAACTACAGAACATACACACAATGATAAAACTGATGTCCACAACAGCCAGACATGAAGTCACTATGGATACAGGCCCATGGCCTGGTACCAGGAGTCTCACTCTGGGTGACAATAGCAGTCAGTACCGCAACATGAGCTAGAGAGGAAGCCCTTATATTGTCATTACAGCATAATGACAATGATAGAGTCAAGCTGGGACTTGTAGTACTAACTGTTACTATACCTGCACACCAGACAGAGCCCACATATTCCCCCTGCAGCGGCCATGACATGCGCAGCATGCACTGTACGTCCCTTGCACCTGTCTGTTGTGGTGGCTTCCGTTACTTTACAAGGTCACAGACTGTCAGTTCTCCCTCTTCTGCATCTCTCACCCTTTTCCACACCATATACCCGGGCCTGGGAAGTCACCTTACCTCCATATCCCCTCATACTCTCTCTCTGTCACCTCAGCCCAGTGCTGCAAGTGTGAGTTGCTAGCGTGAGTTTAGGTTGAAAGTCACATCCAGTCTGATTTTGCCATAACCCTGTGGGCTGCATAAACATCCTCAGCAGGCCTCATCTGCCCACGGGCTGTAGTTTGTGGACCCCTGTTTTAGAGTGTCAGAAAGACAGAGTAGAACACTTTTCAGCTTAAGCCAATTAGGTCAGCAGAAAAGGTCTGCATATTCAGAGTGGAAGTCCAGCATGCAGTCCTGCTTCAGGCTGTGCTAGTGCACTTATGGCCACAGTCCTGGCCTCAGCCCCACCTGCACAACTGAAGAACAGCAATAGGTTTAAGAGACCTCTGAATCAGTGCCAATATTGGTGACTTCCACATCTCTTAGCACAGAGACACCAAAGAGGCCTTTGAAGGTCATGAACAAAAAAAGAGCCTAGATATCACCTTTCAAGAACTTATGAAGGAAAACTCTTTTGATATCCACAAGGTAAGTTAGAAGTTGAAAGAATCCACCAATAACCTCCTGAAAGAGATCCCAAAATGGAAATCCCGGTAATATTCCAAATACTGGAACTCCCAAGTCAAGGAGAAAGTATTGCAAGCATACAGAAAGAACCAATTCAATAAACAATTTTATATATGATGAAATTAAAATAATTTTTAGTCATATGAAAAAATGCTCTTAATTACCATTAATCAGACAAATGCAATGGTGGAGCCACAGTCAATAAATATAACACAATATTTAGCAGCTTCTAGAGTAAAGGACTGAAGGCCTTGGAATATGATCTTCTGAAGAACAATGGAGCTAGGATTCCAACCAAGAAAACTGAGTATAATCCATCAGGGGAAAAGATAGACAGTCAATGAAATAGATTTTCAAGTATTCATGATGAAAAGACTAGAACTGAATAGAAATTTTTATTTTCAAATACAGGACTCTGGAGAAGCATAATAAAATAATCAGGAAAGTGATTTCATAAGGGGCTTAATAAGCTTCATCTTTTACATACCTACACGGGAGGATAATACTTGCAACTAATTAGAACTTTCTCATTATTATGGAGCTTAAAGGAGTATTTATAAACAGAAGGCACAGGTATGGGTTAAATATAAAGGGATAATATCTTTTTTTAAATGATAAAACTGAGGGGTGAGAACGGAATGTACTGGGAGAAAAGGAAAGGAAAAAGTAGAATGGTGTAAGTCAACTGCCAGGAAAAAGGCAAAAAAAAAAAAAAAAAAAAAAAAAAAAAAGCTTTTACAGTGGACAGGAAAAGGGGAAGAGAGAAGGAATGAACCTCACTCTTATCAAAATTGTCTCAAAGAAGAAGTAGCATATACTCAATATGGGTATAGAAATCTATCTTATCCTGTAGGAAAATAGGAGAGGAATAGAATAGGAGAAGGGGAAAGGGTGATAAAAGAAAGGATATATTGGGGAATGGACTGGTCTGTAAGAAAACACATTTGAGGGTAGAGTAAAAGGAAAGAGAATGGAATAAATGGGGGCCATGCAATTAGCAATAGTAACTGAGAAAAGAATTTTGAAGCAATGTTCTGGGATGACCAGTTGTAAATGACTTTGTTATTCTCAATAGTACAATGATCCATGACTGTTCTGAAGGATTTATGATGAAAAATCCTACCCATAAGGCTGAGCTAATATAATAAAGATGACAATTCTATCTAAATTGACCTATTTATTCAGTCAAATTCCCAATAAATTATTTTACAGAGCTAAGAAAAGTAATAAACAATAAACTCCAAGTAGTCAGAAAAAAAAAAAACCCAACAATAAAACATTCAAAAACTGTGGAGCCACAGTCAGGATCACTTAAGATTTAGCAGCTACCACATTAATGGAATGAAGGTCTTGGAATATGATATTTGAGAAGGCAAAAGAACTGGGATTAACAATCCAGCCTACCATTCAAGGAAAAATGAGTATTTATTGAAACAAGGACTTTTAAAGATTCTTTATGAATAGACCAGGGTTGATTTGACTTTTAAATCCAAGTATCAGGAGAAGCATAAAAAGATAAACATGATAAGGAAATCATAAGGGATCAATATGATTAAACTGTTTATCTTTCTATGTGGGAAGATGAAATGTATCTTCTAAAAACTTTATCATTATTAGGGCAGTTAGAAGAAAGGGTACATAGAAAAAGGGTATGGGATTGAGTTGATTAAGTTGAGGAGATGCTAAAAAATGAATGTGAATAGAATGAACTCATCCATAAAATGGAACCAGATAGGAGAATGGATTAATAAACAGAATCTAATAATATGTTGTTTACAAGAAACATACTTGAAACAGCAACACAAAGTTCAAATAAGAGGCTGGAAAAGAATATATTATGCTTCAATTGAGGTGAAAAAGACAGTGGTAGCAATGAATAGGCAAAAAAGAGGGATAACTTGAAAGAAAGAAGAAAGGAAAGGAAGAATGGGGGAAATTATCTTACAGAAAACAAGCATACAAAAAGGATTTTACAGTGGAGGGAAAATGAAAGGGAGATAGTTGGACAATGTTTGAATCTCAATCACTTCTAATTTTATTCCAAAAATTGTGTGTGTGTGTGTGTGTGTGAGTGAATGAGAGAGAGAGAGAGAGAGAGAGAGAGAGAGAGAGAGAGAGAGAGAGAGAGAGAGAGAGAGAGAGAGAGAGAGAGAGAGGGTATATGGATGTATGTATACATACTCAACTGGTAATAGAAATCTATCACTCAAAAGGGAAGTAGAGGGTAGGGAAAAGAGAAAGGGGTAGAGAGTGATAAAAGAGAGAGAAGATAAAAGAAGGCAGATGGCAGAAACAAAACAGACTTTAGAAACGGCATGGGATAAAAAGAGGAAAGGGTAAGTTGAAGAAAATAAAATGGAGAAATTCTCAATTAGTAATCATAATTGTGAATGTAAATAGAATGAACTCATCCATAAAATGGAACCAGATAGGAGAATGGATTAATAAACAGAATCTAATAATATGTTGTTTACAAGAAACATACTTGAAACAGCAACACAAAGTTCAAATAAGAGGTTGGAAAAGAATATGTTATGCTTCAATTGAGGTAAAAAAGACAGTGGTAGCAATCATTTGTAGACAAAGGAAAAGCAAAACCAGATATAATTAAAGGGATAAGCAGGAAGCTATATCTTGTTAAAAAGGAAACATAGACATGGAAGTAATATAGGTTCTAAACATATATGTACCAAATGACATGGTATCAACAACATTCCTAAAGAAAAAGTTTAATGAATTATCAGAGGAAATAGCAAAACTCTACTAATGGGAGAACTTAACTTTGCCTTCTCAGAGTTATAAATTTACCCATAAAATAAATAAATCAAGGAGAGGAATAAAATGTAGAAAAGTTAGATATGAAAGAAAACTAAATGGGAATAAACGAATACTTCTAAAGAAAACTAAAGGGGAACAGGAAAAAAAGTATTCCTTTGACTAAACCATACTTGGCATCTTTACAACAATCAATTATGTAAAAGAACAAAAAACCTCCCAACCAAATTCAGAAAAGCAGAAATATTAAATGCAAAATTTTCAGACCATAATGTGATAAAATTGCATTTTACAAAGATCTGTGAAAGCATAGATTAAAAGCTAATTGGCAGTATAGTCAGAGAATCATATTTAATCTATTTAGAGCTGGGACTGGCTGATACAATTCACCAAACACTTATTAAATATGTACTATGTGTAACGCACTAAACTAACAGAGATACTAAAGATACAGTGATGAAAAATAACACAGTCCCAGACCTCAAGGAATCAAGAATCTAAGTTTTGTACTTTAAAAAGACATATTTATCTTCTCTGTGGACAGAGAGGTAAGAAAATAAAAAATGCAGTGACAATTAGCTGGTATTTGTTAATCAATTACAATGTACTTAATGATGTTGTAGGTGCATGAAAAGCCAATGATCATTTTTAAATTGCGCACAAGTAAAATTGGTCTCATAGCTATTTAAAAACCTAGTATTCTTATATGATTCTGATTCTTAGATTCACAGTCTTTCAAAGCCATTACTCAAAATTAGCAATTATAATGACAAGACAAGAGAAAATATAGTTTAGTAGGTATAGTTGGCTTTGGAGTCAGAAAGATCTAAGATGAAGTGTTGGCTTTCAACCATACAAGTTGTGTGACCTTGGTCAAGTCATTTAACCTCTCAATGCCCTAGGAAACTCTGTAGATCTGCATATTACAGTTGCTGTTCTCCCTCTGTAAAGGGATATGCCATACTATAAGTTGATATACATATATATATATATATATATATATATATATATATAATCAGTATACTGATTAGAAAAAACAGATCTGTAAAACACTCAAAGTTAATGTGAAGTTCCAATATGCAACAATCATCTGCTAAAATTAAAATAGGTTATATATACAATATGAATGTTGTTTCTATTAATGAAAGCAAGTTATTTTATCCTTTTCCTGTTTGGAGAAATACCTAATCCAGTGAACAATTAAAGCCCACAGGAAAGCAGAAATGATAATTTTGAGTCATTCAATCTCAACTTTTTTCATCAGATTTTCTGGAAGTAAAATGATTCTAGACTTTGTTTAATACTATGTCATGACAATGCATCCATTGTAAACAGGCAAGTTAAGAAAAGTCAGTTTTCTCATCGATTCAGTCAGATGAAACAAAAGAATTGCAGTACATAAATATTTTTATAGCTTGTTTTTATTTTTGTTTATAGTTATTTTTGCTACTCCATAAGTTAATAGCAAGACTCAGAGCCTTTAATGCTATCACCCTTGGAATAAATGACTCTAACAAAAATTTGACCCTTAGATCAGCTTTTTCATTATTCTAGAGTAGTTTCTAAACATATATCAAAGATATATAAAGAAAAAGATGTTTTCTCTTTCAAATTATTCCTTAAGGACCCGTATGTGCCAAAATGTTTGTGGTAGCCCTTTTTGTAGTGGCTAGAAACTGGAAAATGAATGGATGTCCATCGATTGGAGAATGGGTGGGTAAATTATGGCATATGAGTGTTATGGAATATTATTGTTCTATAAGAAATGACCAGCAGAATGAATATAGAGAGGCTTGGAGAGACTTACATGAACTGATGCTGAGTGAAATGAGCAGAACCAGGAGATCATTATACACTTCAACAATGATACAGTATGAGGATGTATTCTGATGGAAGTGGCTATCTTCAACAAAGAGAAGATCTAATTCAGTTCCAATTGATCAATGATGGACAGAATCAGCTACACCCAGAGAAGGAATACTGGGAAATGAGTGTAAATTGTTATCATTTTTGTTTTTCTTCCCAGGTTATTTTACTTTCTGAATCCAATTCTCCCTGTGCAACAAGAGAACTGTTCGGTTCTGCACACATGTATTGTATCTAGGATATACTATAACACATTTAACATGTATGGGACTGCCTGCCATCTAGGGGAGGGGGTTTAGGGAAGGAGGGGAAAATTCGGAATAGAAGTGAGTGCAAGGGATAATGTTGTAAAAAATTACCCATGCATATGTACTGTTAAAAAAAGTTATAATTATAAAATTAATTTAAAAAATAAAGTATAATTCTAGTTTAAAAAAACAATAAAAAACAAATTACTCCTTAAGATTTTATCAAGTAATCTAATAAAAAGAACATTAGATGAGAATTTATTTTACTTAACCGACACATTGGGTAAGGCATTAGGTATTATAAATGATAGGCAGGTTAAAACTAAATTGGGTCTCTAAGATGAACCCCATGCTTGATTTTAACAAGGTGGGTTATCTTTGCTTGCTTGCTTGTTTCCTATAATATCTTATGATAATGTAATGACCTTAGTGGGATAGGTTAGACTGGGTAAGGACATTATCTTATTTTCACTTCATATTTATAGAATAGTGGAAGAGACTTTGGGGAGTGGATTCAGAATTAAATTAAGTGATGGATAAGTTTTGAAAAGTTTTTATGCATATTTCTAGGCAGCCTGTTACTTTATCATCTATGGTTCATTCCAATTGACAAGTATCAGATCACCAAGCATATAGTTCTAGTCAGTCTCCACTAATTAAACTTAAATATAGATTTGAAGAAGGTAGAAATGCAGAACATTCACCAATTTTATCAGAGATTATTTAACTCTTTTGTTAAGGAGATCTTTAGTATTACTGTAGACTGGTTACTACAGTTTGAATAGATAGATCTGGTTCCTCAAGGAAGAATTAGCTTCTATTTATTTGAATCAACTTTTTTTTTTCTATAATTTTTTCTGTTATAAAATGATAAAGCCTTATATGTTGCCCAAATGGACCAAAATATTTGAGCTCACAATTATTATATAACATTATTAATAAAATAAATATAATTAAAGTCCACTTTTGTTCATTCTATTCAAGGACTTTATAAATATCCCAAGAGAAATATTTAAGGTAACAATATGCATATTTTTCAAGTCATTTTTTTAAAGTTGCAATTTGTTTATTGTATTCTTTGGAAACTTTAAAGAGGGAAAAATTGTTCCCTCCCTGTACAATATTTTCAGAAGTTCTCACTTTATTATTAGCAAAAAGACTTAATACTTCCCAATTCTATTCATGATGAGTGTGGATCAGCATGCCTGAGCAGGTCAATATTCGTATTGCCAACTCTCATTCAGTCCCTAAAAATAAATGAATAGCTATGATGAAGGTCCAGTGGTTTGATCTAAAGAGTTAGTAGGTCTACAAATCTTAATCTAGTTTCATACAATTTAACTTTTACAAGACTGCTCTGTCTTAATATCTTCTTTTCAAAGGAGGTCCAATGAACCAAAGATAGAAATGAAAAATATTTATTACTTCAGGAACCTTAACTATATAACTTATTTTATAGACATATAGTTCATATTTGCATAACCACAAGACTATAAAAGTTCAAAATTAAATATCTCATTCTTCCAGCTCCTCTCAATCTAATCCAACATTTCTAACTAGTGTTTTTGTGCAAAAACTGATTGGGCCTGGAGACCATATATATGACTTTTCTATAGTTCATCCAAATCATCTAAATATATTTCTTTCAGATATTAATAGGTAAAAATGAAATTCTATATCAATTATTCATGGAACTTTAGCATTAGAATGACTCGGGAAAGGGGGGAGGAATATATTTATTCTTCATATTAATAATGGTTTTATATTTTAAGTCTGTTAAGATTTGAGATCTTGCAAAATAGAAAGACTGCTTCATAATTATTTTCTAGTGGGCATTTTTCAACTAAATTTTTACTTTTTCCCTTAATTCTTATTTTTCCAAATGAATTTATAATAGGTATGGTGCCTTAAAGATAGAATCCTTTTTTCCTCTCTTTTCTTTTTCTTTCTTTCTTTTTTTCCCCCCTGAGGCAATTGGGGGTAAGTGACTTGCCCAGGATCATACAGCTAGGATGTGTTAAAGGCCTGAGGTCAAATTTGAACTCAGGTCCTCCTGACTTCAGGGCTTGTGCTCTCTGGTCCACCTAGCTGCCCCTCTCTCTTTTCTTTTAAATAAAATATGTTATCTTTTATTTTTATGTTGCTTATATTTATTTCCCAATGCATCTCCTTTCTTTCGAAGAGTCATGCCTCAAAGTAAATTAAAAGAGGGGGAAAAACCATTTCCACGAAACAGCATAATATTAAAACAGCATATCACTAGATAGTACCCCATAACCATACTGTTTAATTTCTATAAAGAAATTGTGAAAGGTGCTTTTCATATGGAGACAGCCTTAATGCACTTATATTTCAATAGATATCTGCTCTCTTTTTCTCATGTGATTATTCATTCCATTGGAACAAATTGCAACTTATCCATGTTTTTATCCTTCACTGCATATAAACTCTCTAAAGAGGATTTACTCAATGAGTTGGGAACCTTTCTCAAGTTTTTGTTTGTTTGTTTGTTTTTTAATCATGCTATAAAAGCTGAATTTGGGCTGCTTATGCCTTATGTCTTGCTTTCAGGTCTATGAGTTATGCATCTCCTGACCCTACTAAAATGAATATATAATCATTAAATCAATTAGCCTAGCATTCTATCATCCATCCTTACAAAAGAACACATGAGAAATCTTTTTAAATTTTATATTTCTATTGAAAATTAAATAATCTTTTCAAAATAATAAATGCTGGAGTTCTGAATCCACTGAATGACACTGAATTATAAATTTTTTGTGAATTTAGTGCATAGTTCTTTAAATTCATAATTTGCACTGATTGTGTATATACATCATATACAATGTTTTGTAAGTCAGCAATGAAGGTATACTTCTTCCTAGGACACATCAGGAAGAAGACATTACACCCCCACAGGGATAACTTTGTTGTTGGGTTTTTTTGTTTGTTTGTTTGTTTGTTTTTGTTTTTTTGCTACTAAATATTCAGAGTGGCTAAAACAATGTTTAATTATCTTTCCATCGGCAACAACCTCTTTAATTTTCACTCCCACATTAGACCTAAAGAGTATAGACAGGCCCAATAAGTGAGCCATCCCTACACAGAGATCTAGGTTCAAAACAACCTTAAATACAGAAATAGAGGAGTATGACTTGTTCACATTGATAGGGATAGATAAGATGTAATTGCCCCTGCCCAACAAGGGTGAGATTCTTTTAACTTACAGGCAATCAGAAATAGGGGAACTTGGTAGTAAAAGTTTTGGACTGGTAAACATTTGTCTTGAACCATTTGTGGTCTTCAGTAGCACTGGGAAACACTGATATTGGTTTAATATCATTTAATCATTATAGGTAAATAACTTATTTTAAAAAGAAATTTTAAAAAGGATATAGGTCTTTAAGGAAAAAGCATAAAATTCCTGTTGCTAATAAGATATCATTGCCAAAAGAAAAAGTTATTTCTCATATTGTATTAATTTTAAAATACCTTTTTTGCCTTGGTAGGAAGATATTATGGTACAGGGGAGAAAGAACTGAAATGGTATCTAAAGATGTTAGTTCATATCCAGCCTCTGCTACTTACTACCAGTGTGATCCAAGATACTATTAAATGAGGGGGAGGTAAGCAGCTTGATGTATAAGATCCCTTTCAGCTCTAAATCAATCATCTCAAGATGTTATGTATACCACTGTATACATCAATGTATAGCTTTGACATCAATTATCTCATTCATTCCACACAATAACTAACCTTATGAGGTAAGTAGTGATACCATTTTTTTCAGATGAACAAACAGATTCAGAGAAGTTTTGTAATTTGCCCAAACTAATTTAATCTAGTTTTTTCTCATTTAGTTTTCACTGAAGACTAAATTTGGCCCATGCTTTTCTCTATGAGAGCTATTCATATGTTCCCAAATGTATACAGGAAGCACTTAAGACTTGTGACCTTTCTGAGGGTTACAGCATACCTATTTCCTTTGAAAGCAAACTAACATAATAACAATAACTCACATTTTGTCTACCACTTTTCAAAGTATGTTCTTTAAGACAACCTGTGAGGGATTAATATCTTCATATCTTCATTTTACAAATGAAGAAACTGAGGCTCAGATAAACTGTCAAATGGTTTCATAAATAATAAATGTTGGAGGTGAGATTCAAAACATTTGTAGAATCATGGATTTAGAGCTGGAAAGGATTTTAAGTAATATCTAATCCAATCCCATCATTTTGCAAATGAGTAAACAGAATCCCATAGGAGATGATTTGCTCAAAGTCTCACAAGCAGTAAGGATCTGAGATAGGATTGCAAACTAGATTATTTGAATGCAGAATTTTTTCCATTGTGCTATATAGTGAGCACCATGCTGGGCTGGAAGCCAGGAAGACAGGTTCAAATCCTGCCTTAGATACTTATTGTCTACATGACCCAAGCAAATCATTTTTACCTCCCTTTGTCTCAATATCCTAATGAGTAAGATGAGAGGTTGGACTAGCTAGTGTCCGTGGCTCTTCTAACACTACATTTAAGATCTTAAAGATGATTTAAATCCAGGTAACCTAGTTAATACTAACTCTAAGTCCAGCACTCTTTCCTATACTGATTTTAACTGGAAACATTCTTTACGCCAAAGTAGAGTAAAAATCCAGGATTCTTGCCTTCCTGGTCTCTTATTTATTAAGTGACACTCCTTTCCAATAGCTGATATGGCATACTCCTATTACAACAGTGTGCTCATTTTAAGTACAGCATTACATGTTTTAAAGAGTTTTTCTTTTTTTTTTTCCTTCCCAATATATTTCTTTCCTCAAGCAAAAATAACCAGGAATGTTAAGGCTAAAAGGTATGTTAATGGAACATTACAATTTCAGAATTTTAATACACAAAATGAACTGTAAAGCTGCTATTCCCAAAGCCCCTGCACCTTGGCTTCTGTGCACATGCATTAAAGTTAACATAGGTTATTACATACAGTATGCACAGAGGAGGTTATTACATACAGTATGCACAGAGGAGATGAATTACATCGGATGACAAAACCACAGTTGTGAATTTTCTCCTTTTTGTGTTTCTAAAATGTACTCAGTCATAACACAACATTAATTTCATTTTTTTCCAGTGAAGACTGCAGTGCAGAATATGATGTGCATTAGCTAAGCACTAGAAAAGGAGATGGTTGTTTTCAGGTTATAGATTTCAGAAAAGAGTTATATTTCTCTTTATAACAGGGTAAAAATGTATACCACCAGGTAATGCTCTAAAATTTTTCAGTTAGGAGTAGAAAAACAGCAAAATAATCTTTTTAAAAAAATCTTTTAGATAATATTTGATTGTGTGTATGTGCATGCACGTGTGTAAGTACTAATCACCAAAGTATAGATTGATATTTAGATTGGGAATGGACATGGCAGAAGGGAGAAGAAGAAAATATAATTATCTTTGTCAAGGAAATTTGACTGAAAATTCTAAAAGTCTAGTTCAAAAGATCCGATCCAGAAAATCCATGAAATATAGCATTGTTGAAGAGTTTGCTACTATTAGAAGCATACTAAAATTTGAGGAACTTATAATTGTGAACTACACCAAAATGATTTTCTAGATATCATTCTGGGGTTAGGGATAGACTTATTAATCAGGTTTTCCTGACTTTGAAGTTGGCCCTTTATTTATTTATCATACCATGCCAACTCTAGAGCCATGTGTTTCCTCAGCAACTAAAACTATAACAATTTTGCTTGGTTTTCCTGAGTAACATAAATGTTAGAAACTCCCATTAAAGTACTGCATTCTATATTTATCAGTGTAAAATGGTACCTACAAATTTTAGTCCAAGGGGCCTGGAAACTTAAAAGTTTAAATGATTTGCTAAATTTCAAGGAGAATGTACATAAACAGGGCAGAACTAAAATTCAAAGTCTTCCTGAGACAGGATTCTTTCCATCATGTTAAAATGCCTTTTGAAACTATATAACACATATCTATTACCTTTCAATGAATTGAAGATAGCCATATATTTAGTAAAGGACACATTTTGAGAAACTATACCATCTTAAATAATCCCTATCCAATGACCACATGGGCACACAAAGTAAGATTTTCAAGTCTCTAGAAGGTGAAGCAATAGAAATTCATTCTTTAATTCTATAAAACCCATGAAATATGATTTTTTTTCATCTTCCACAAAGATATAGTGAAACTTAGTAATGAAAGACATAGTTCTCTTTACTCTGCTGGGTTTTTATGAGGATGTTCTAAATAAATGCAAGATTTTTCTCTGTTTCTATCTCTATTTCTGTCTATATCTCTCTGAATCTGCCTCCCTCTCTGTCTCTCTCTTTATCTCTCCTTTCTTTCTTCTTCCCTGTATCCATCCTTCCCTCCATCTCTCTTTTTCCCTCCCTTTTTGCTTCCATTATTCTTACTCTCTCTCCTCCCTCCTGCCCTCTTCTCTCCTGACACATGGAGGCACTCTGTCTAACTGTCTCATAGTATATTACCAAATTTATAGGATGATAGAGACCACAAAAGTAATTTAGTCTAGTCCTCTTATTTTACAAATTAGCTGAAAAAGAGGTTCCACAAAAGTTATCCCCTTGCCCAAGGTCACCTAGGAATTGAGATGAATCTCTGAGCTGAGATTTAAACCCTGGTTCTTAGACTCCTAATCCTAATCCTAATTTCTTTCATTGCATTTGCTTGTGCATTATATTTGTCACACTTCCCCTATTAGAATAAATAAAATCAGGGACTTTATTTTTCTTTATCTTTTTCCTCTTAAAAATGTCTTAAACACAGTAAAGGCATTGGTTGAATGGATGAATGAATGAATATGTACTATTGTTTACATTATAGCCCTTACCTGACTTTTTATATGAATTTTCCTGCCAATAATGTCCTTTTACCTCACATATCAGAACTCAAATAATTCTTTTGGGGGAAATCTTTAATGTACTTATACTATGTATAGCCTAGTTATTAGACTTTATATCACATTGCCTTAATGAATTATAACTACCAAAAGTATAGAAATCATGCTTTAACTAAATTCTATACATGGTATTTACTTATAAAATGGTTATTTGTAAAATTTTTGTGATTTAAAAAAACTGAGTTGCAAATATGGTTTTATCATTACTATATAATCAGAAATATGAAAATACTCCAAAATGATGTACATATACAAATGAGAATTTAGAACTAATTTGATCCCAGCTTTTGGAACTGTATTATTTTCATCAACACTGAGACAATTTCCACTGAATTCTTTTTGAAAGGTAAATATGTTCATTCATAATTTCTTTTCTTCTCTAGAAGCAAATGAGGAGGTTGGATTCAATGATAAAGATCCCTTCCAACTCTAAATCCTATGCACAATCCTCCTCCCAATTTTTTAATACAAACAAAAGAAATCCTCTTAATGAGCAAGACTATCTATGCAAAAAATTATCATTTTTTTTAAATGAGGTGTTTTAATGCAGGGAAGCAGCAATGATCTGCTGTCACCCACAGCCAAGGCCACAGTAGGCATTAAAGTACATTATTAAATAGTAACAGTAAATGGCTTCCTAGAATCCCACTTATCATTACTGCCATTTAATCATTTCCTTTGATGTACACGAAATGGATAAATGAATGTTTTAACCCTCTTAGAACAAATCACAGGAATCAAAATTAATAAAATACTTTTAAATAATTTTCTTTTTATGGAAAAAATATGGGTTTGGTTGAAGCAATGAAAAACAACGGCCTTTGCCTTTTTTATTTCAAAAATAAAATGAAATTCAGTGCTCTGTTGTGGTACCAGATCTTCTGATTAATGGGTAGGTTTTAGGAATGTGTCAAGTCATGAAAAACTAACAGAATCTTCTCTACTATTAAAGTCTTAAGCCTGGTTATCCCAGTTTTAAATCTAGCCCTTTGTATCTTTAAGCCCCAAGAAGACAATCACCTATTTCTAGGTCAGAAGTAAACTTTGGACAGCAGCAGTAATGACATGACCATTGACTCACAATTGAGTCTGAGAATTTACAGTGAATATGCCCCTCCCTCTAGCAATTTTCCAAGTTCATGGCACATGGGCTTGACAAATTCGTAGGCCTTTGTGTATATATAAAAAAAAAAAATTAGTTTTTTCACATTTGGTATGAAGGGAATAAACAAATAATCCTCACATCTGGCATGTAATTCCATATTTTTTTTCTGACCTTCCTAAGCCCCTCCTATGATTATATTGAAACACACCAAATGGAAACAGAGGGGATAGATTTAAAAAAATGGAAGGGCTAGGAGTTCCACAGAGTTCAGAGCTGTCGGTATTAAACAGAATGGAAACATTACTGCTGCCACAAACCCAACAGCGTCTGTCACAAGGAAGCGCAGCTGATTAATCAACTTGATATTACCCAAACTGATTAAACAATGAGACGTCCTGGGGTTTTGCTGTCTGTCCTGATGAGTGCTCATCATAACTAATAATGCAAAACTCCAGTATAGCTCCCTTGGGAGTAAACTACCTTTTAATTTTTCTCTCTAAAGATTAATTCCATTGTTATGGAACCTGTATTATAAGAACTGTAAACTAATCATTAGTCATTTTCAAACAATTTGACCTTTCCTGCCATGAATGGTAGAGTATTTTTTTTTTTTTGGAAGAGGTCTTTTTGGGGCTCTATGATTTACATCATGGAGGTTTACACAAGCAAGAGGGCACTAAACAATGTTTCATAGTCAATTCTATACAGATTCCAGGAACCATATTAACATTAGTTTATTTTTCAACATCAAAGTTTTCATAGACATCATATAAAAGGTAACTGTCCCAAATTCCATTTCACCAAGATTTAAAAAATATAGCTGACTCATTAAACATAAATCTAGGATTCCTTATCTTTTACCACAGGTCTCCTTGATCTGTTGTTGTTTGGTTAGGTTCAGAGCTAAGCTATATAGGATTCAGGTTGGTAGGACACAGAAAAATACAGAAAATCTTTAGTTTTTCTTTTGGGAAGGACCTCAGAAACCAACTAGGCCAACTTTCATGCTTTTAAGATTGAGAAAATTGAGGTTGTTGGAAAGTAAATGAATTGTTTAAGGTTACACAGGTCAGAGATCAGATTTTAATCTAGGATCTCTAACTCCATAGTCAGTGCTATTTCCACTGAGTATACCATATTCTCATTCCCCTTCAATGTTAGATTTAGTTTGATTCTATAACCTAGAGAAGCAAATGTGAAAATGGGGACATTAATGCATCAACTACTAAGCAAAAGAAAGCCAAAATTTTTAGTAATCCATAGCAAATATTCTAAATATTGAAATATTACTAAGAAAAGAGAGGAATTAGGGCTGAACCCAAGATTCCATTAATATAAGGGAACTCTCCCTTTCAATACAGCTAGACTCTTCCTTCTTTGCAGCTTAAAATCTTTGAGAACTTCCTAGAGCCTTGAAAATTTAGATGAGTTACCTAAGCCCATAAAGCCCACAGTTGAAAGGAGGACATAAACCCATGTTTTTTTGATTTCAAGAAATTCTCAATCTATTATATCACAATATGTCTCCTTATTGGAAGAAAAAAAAACTATAAATATTACTTACTCAGTATTTACTAAATACTTACCATATGGAAGGCACCATGCTAAGTGCTGAGAATACTTCTCCCCCTACACCCCAAAAAAGCAAAAAGATCAACCAAGTCCTCAAAATGCAATTCTTTATAAAGGGAAAGAAAATATGTAAATAATTAGTACAAAAAAGATATATGTAAAATATATGAAATGTAATCTTAGAGAGACTTGATAGATAGGACAGAGAAGGCAAGACTAGGTATAGCTTCCAATATAAAGTAGGGTTTGAGCTGAATATTGAATGTAAAGGCATTCCAGGTGTGGATAATAGCCACTGCAAAGTCTCATTCAAGAGATGAATATTTGTGTGCAAACTATAGCAAGTAAGCATTAGACACATAAGAGCAGGCCTGAAAAGGAGTAAATTGTAAAATAATTGGAAGAGTCAATAATAGAGAATCACTGGAGTTTAGAAAAAGTAGTAAAGTGACATGAGTCCCACATACATTTTAGGAAAATTCCTTTGACAGCTATGTGGAAGAATAGAATGGGGAGAGACTTAAGGCTAGGGGACTAATCTGAATTGCAATAGTTCCAGTAAGAGGAGATAAGAGCCTATATTAGGTTAGTAGCTTTGTGAGTAGAGAAAAGGAGACTCACACAAGAGATTGTAAAAGTGAAGATAACAATATTTAACAAGAAATTGATTTTACAGGGTTGGTCCAAATGAAGAGGTTAATGACACAGAAGTAGCAAAATTAACTGCACTCAATTGCGTAAGAAAATTGCAATAGTACCTGTCCCTTAAAAACAACACAAGAAAACCACATAGGATTATGAAGAAAACAACAATAAGACACTCTATAGCAGAAGTTAAAGACATTCAGAAATCTGAGTATACTCCTGTCCCCCCCCCCCAAAAAAAAAAACCCACTCATTATTCTGGTACCAGATCTTTAGAGAGTTGGAAAGCATGGACTGTGACTTCATCTATCAGTCTGGAAACTCCTTTTACTGATGCAGATGAACATTTCATGTATAACTTGCCAAATTAGAGACTTACCTAGAGTATTGAGAGGTTAAATGCATTGCCTAGGGTCAAATACCCAGTATGTGTAAAATGAGAACCTTGAATTTAGATTATACTACTTTGGAGTCCAGCTATCTATATATGATGATAGACCGCTTTCTACATTCCATTATTTCAATCACCACTTGAGTTTCAGAACATATATTGGACATACCTCTCAAAAATTTGGAATATTAGTTGTATGTAATAGGCATGACACAATTTATGCCTTTGTGTGTTTATAAATCATAATAATAAGTCTAAACAAACACAAACAGTAAAGCTTTTTGTTTGGGGTTATGTCTTTTTTAGAACATATTTTATACTAAAAGAAATAGCATGATTTGTCTCCAAAAGGATAAAAATATGTATTCCTTGTAACTGTAAGTCTATGATATTATGTTTTTTGCCAATTTTATTTTCTGTTTCTACTACTTTTAGGACATTTCTTTTTTAAAATAGAAAAACCTACTAAATAAAATGAGCATTCTCATATACACAGTGGAAGAAAAAAGAAGGCCAATGTATGAAATTACGAATTTCTATTGTGTACAGCTTTCTTTTCTTTTTGAGTATGTAATAAATTCAACATGTAATTTTCAGAGTTGTCCTGCTTTTCTTTTTCCTTATGGCTTTCCTTCTGTTCTCTTGTGTTCATTTTTAAAAAGCTTCAATGACCCTATGTTATTTTTTTGTTTTTGTTTTTGTTTTGTTTTTTTGGAGGAGGGCAACCCTATTCATAAGCCTCCCCTCTACATCTCTTCCCTACCAGATTTTTAAAATGAGGAAAACAAAGAAAACCAAAGTCTATATAACAAAAACTCATAATCAAACAAAACAAATACCTATATTAGTCAAACATTACTCTTTTCTAACTGATGAATTAACTCAGTTTCCCTTGATGCTTTTGTTTGAGATTATATGTTTGGGTAAACAATTATAAAGACATATCATCTACAGAGATCTACCTCCCTGCTGTACTGGACAAATTAAAAAAAAAAACTGGCCACCAAATGAAGTCCTGATAGAAATAGAAGGCAGATGAAGAAAAGGAATGTTTAAAAAATATCTCTGTGATTTTTGTAAGGTTTCTTTCTTTCTTTCACTTTCTTTTTCTCTTTCTCTCCATTCCTCCCTCTTTCCCTCATTCTTTCCCTTCTTCTCTTCCTTCCTTTCTTCCCTTTCTTCTATTTTTCTCTCTCAATGATGTTTTCCCTTTCACAATAAGAATTCCCAATATATTCCATATGACAAATTTCTATGCACATATGTATTCATTCAAGAAATACTGCTCAGAATGGATAAAATACCATTAAATAATTTCTTACAATCTTTATATAGTTTAATTACTTTTCAAGTATAGATTCATTGTTTCTTCCAAGCAATTTGACATCATTATTTAAGTTGCTTTTAAAAGTGTGACAGTCATCTTTAAAGACCTCTTAGTATATTAGTAACATTATAAACATGGGTGAATTGGCATCTCATTAAGAAGTATCTTTAAAGTAAGGGGTGTACTCTCTTTTATAGCAATAGTGATCACTTATAGCTCTCAACAATTAGTGGTCTAACTGCTAGAACTGTTGCTACTTCTTCGTATATAACTCCATTCAATAGGTTTATTAAACACCTACTATGTGCTAGGCACTAGAAATACAGAGAGATGAATGAAATGAAATAAAAATGAAATTAAAACATAATAAAATGGAAAAGCCCTCTCTCATGGTACTCACAGTCTATTATGTTGGTGAGGTGAAACCACATGAACACAAAAAAATAAAATATAAAATATAATACCAAGAAGATATAATGCAATTGAAAGAGAGTGATCTAGGAATAGGGCAATAGCAGCTGGAAGGAACACATAAGCAATAATTGTGTGCAGGGCAAAGCCCAAGAATTGTACCTTTCTTTCAAAAAAGAAAAAAAAAAAAGCAAGAAAAGATAAAGCAAATGCATTCATGGCATTTCCCCACCCCACCCCCAATCCCTTCTCACCATAATTGCTTCATAAATTCTCCTAAAAATTTCCAGGGCAAAATGTTGCCCTTAATTATATGCATCTCCTCATCAAGGACCAGCTACTTATATCTGCAGGGAAAATCAGACTAAACCTTATTAAGAGCCCTTTCAAGTTTCTTTAAGAAATTAAATGCAGTTTTTTGCTCCATTAAAAATACAAATTTCCCTCTTCAATCTACTGTATTCCCCTGTTCTGTTATGGCTGTATCACAGGCAATTTTTAGAAAACTTAAAGAGAGACTAAATCATTTTTTAAAATACAAAAGCAGAGAGTTGGTGGCCACAGCACTTCCTAAATATAAGTACTGGATTCTAGTTCTATTTTTACCAGCAGAACCATACTTTCTCAAAGTTCTATCTCAAGCTTTCCTTTACGTACTTATTAATTTTGATCCAACATACCCATCAAAGGATCATAGATAGAGGGTTGCAAAGCACCATGGAGACCATGCAGTCTGACCTCTTCCTGTTATAGATGAAGAAACTGCTGTACAAGGTCAAGTCATTTGTCCAAGATTCCAAAGATAATTAGCATGAAAAGTTTCATCTTTACTTATTATCTCTCTTCTACAATCTGGTCATTTCTTTCTACAACTTTCTATAACTGTCTTTCTAATGTCATCAGATTCTCACGGACTTCTTGGAGTGCGTACCTCTCTTTAAGACATGGAATAAAGAGAGGCTCTCAACAATGACTTTTTCGATATGAACTATGAATTTCAGATTTGAAAATGCTCCATTGCTCCTTTTACTTTTCTCTGTCAGAAAATATAGACGGCTAGGAGAAGGGGAATAAGAAATAAGGAGGAAAAAAATTGTAAACAGTCAGATTTGTTTTCATTAGTTCTCATGCCTATTATTACTGAAAAAAATATAATAATCTACATAGTAATAAGAGATTTGAGGATCCTCCTTTCTCAGTCTGGAAATGTTCCCCAAATTGTTGGGAATCAGACAATAAGAGAACAGATACAATCCTAAGCTTAAGCATTGACAAAGCCAGTTGGCATCCCAGAGGAGATTAGGTTGCTGATCTTGTAGGAATCAGCTCCTTACTTAGTGATATTTACACCGACACTGATGTAGTGACATCCTGATCTAATACATGTCAATAAACCACAATCCTGATGTACAGAGAAGATCAGAAGAGGATTACAAGAACTCCACTGGCAATCCTCAAGCCTGGTGAAATCAACCTGGTGATTAAATTATCAGGAAGAGAACAAACTATAAAGCACATGTGTTCAGATACCCCAACACACTCACTCACACACAAATTCATTCTCATTCTCTCTCTCTCTCTCTCTCTCTCTCTCTCTCTCTCTCTCTCTCTCTCTCTCTCTCTCTCTCTCTCTCTCTCTCTCTCTCTCTCTCCCCCTCCCTCCCTCCCTCCCTCCCTCTTTCCTGCCCATAATGTAATCAAAGAACAGCCTTCCTTTTAGCTCCTTCTTTCTAAGATATTGGGTTTATTTTATTTTATTTTTCTTGGGGGAATTGAGTGTTTTTCCAAGTCAAATGTCCTTTTTAAAATCATTCTAAAAGCAATATTCTTTATGATATTTATATAGGCTGGCAAACATGTTAATGATATTGAAGACTAGTTCTAACTTTCTTTTATTATGCTCCCCAACCACTAATAGAAAAAAAATTGGAACATTCTTTCAAAAAAGAAAGTCTCAGGGCAGTTAAATGGTACAGTGCATAGAGCATTGGCCTTAGAGTCAGGAGGACCTCAGACACTTAACTAGCTGTGTGATCATGAGTAACTCACCTAACTCCAGTTGCCTCATCACTGCTCCAAAAGAGAGAAAGGAAGCCTCCCACCCCTCAACAAATTCCTACAAGAATCCAACAAAGGCAATACTAATAATATCAATATAGTCTATTATGGTTGCAAAGTGCTTTATATGCAAGATTCCATTTAAACCTCATAAACACCTGAGAGAGAGAGAATGTAGATGTTAGCATCCCCATTTTGCTGAAGAGGCAACTAAAGATAACTGGAGATAAACATATATATGTATACATATATATATATATATATATATATATGTATATACATACATACATATGTGTGTGTGTGTATGTGTGTGTATGTAAAATGGACCTAGCACAGGCTTTCCAGTAATATGACTTGGGTTCATAGCCTGCCTCTGCCATTTGTAACTACATGACTTTGGATAGACTAATTTAACTTCCCAGTACCTCAATTTCATTACTCATAAAATAAAACTTAACTAGATGGACTCAAAGATATCATCATAATCTATATTTAATGATCCTAGTTTTCTAAAATATGTTTTTCTCACTTGATTTGAATATAGTTTCTTGAGCACATGAACATATGCTAGTAGTCATGTATCAACTATGGCAGAGCACTAACAAAAACTAGGCTTGTAAAAGATATCTAAAAATCTTAGTTCAGCTTTGAGTTTTAGAAGCTTAAAAAATTTAGGACAATTTGTTTATAGTTTATAGGTCTTCTGAATAAGGCATGCTACATTTGGTGGTAGTGATTTGATATCATATTGATTGTACTTGGGTTTTAATGCCTGAAAAACTGAGGCAAGATAAAGATTTTAATATTTTGTTTGGATTTTTGAGAGGGAGAGATTTTCTGGGACCAAAAGGATCCATTTTTGGCCTCAGGGCTGAATCAGACTTTCGTCTCAAAGAATCCAGCATTGAATGTGAGTTTCCCATGAAATATATGTACACATGGCTCTAAGTGACCAGAGTAGGCCAAGACAGAGGCATGGAATCCCAGCACTGAGAGTGGGAACAGACTATCAATCTGGTAATGACAGGGGGTAAGGACCATGAATTCTTGATAACTTAGGAGGAACTAGGAGCCATTAAGTCTGAACTCCCCCTTATCTTGAGTTTACACATTTATAATTTATAACCTTAGAGTAGCCAGCCCAAAATATATCAGTTCTACTGATCTAATGATCTAATGATCAGGGAGGGGAGAAGGTAGGGTTTGCAACCAGGGGGATTGAGATAGAACAATTCAAGGAAGTGAGGCAGCACAATTTAGGGAAACTGAGACAGTACAATTAGAGAAATGGTGACAGGACAATTTAGGGAAACCATGGCACAACAGGTTAGGCATTTGAAATTGGCCATTTATTTATTTGAAAATAAAATCTGTGTGTGTGTGTGTGTGTGAAAGTGACATTTTTATATCAACTGAAAATCTCTTATCTCCTCATTGTGTCCCCAAGAGACATGGCATATAACAGATGATATTGTAAAAGGGTGGGGAGGAGCAGGTAAAGAGGAGAAAAAAAGAAAATATCAACCAAACTGATCACTACATTGAAAAAGTCTGAAAATATATGTAACATACCAAATGCTTAGACTTTTCTCCTATCTAAAGGAGGAGTATACTCATCACATTGATATCAAAATTAGCATTTCAGATATTAAATTTTGAGGCTTAAAGCTGATTTAGTAGCCTTAGTATGGTAATCATGTTAACTAATAACATAAGATTCTAGGAACTAAAAGGACACACCCCATAAGACCATTTACTAGAAGTGGGTTTTCCTGTTAAGTCATTACTAAGAATCTATTTAGTGCCTCATTGGCTGATAGAAATAGGGTAATATCTGTCTCATGCTGATTGACTACCAAGTCTTCATCAGGAATCACTTATCCTATTTTTATAATTTTTATGGACTTTGTAAATTATATTTTGTAACAAGATAATATCAGACAAGTAAAGGAACCCAAAGGATTATTTTTCTTCTAAGATCTTATTTCTATACTTTGAACAAGTAACTTTTTCTTTACTTTTCTTTTCTTTTCTTTTCTTTTTTTTAACAAATGACTCAATCATTCCAAAACGATTTTACTAATTTGCATTTGGAGGTCAAGATAATACTATCTTTATGAGTAGGGTCCTAAATTCAATAAAACTCTTGCAGATAAAATAAAGCTTAGGATTGAGAAGATTCAAAAGAAACCTTTTAATGTAGAAATCTTCTGGGTGTTATTAGTGGATAGAGGTGAAACAATTTGGGATGAAGAGATTCCAAAGAAACACTTTCATCAAGACAAGAAGAGATCTTTCTTTTGCTGATAGACAGAGGTGAAATAAGCTGTGATTGATGCAGAGTAAATAAAGATAATGCTTCTGGAGTACACTTAGTTGCACACAAAATAGGGCTAAGTTTCATTGTAACATAGTATCAAAAGCTGTGTCCTTGATTTGTTTCTGTTTTGGACTACTTTTATAATTTTTTATGTTTTTCTCTGGCCTACTAATGCAGATCAATATTCCATAGTTGAAGGTTAAAATTTGTCCTAATATATGGCTGCTGTGTTTTGTGTTCAAGGCATTTTACTTTTCACAAATAAATTCAAATAAAACTCTCTTCTGATAGCAAAAGTCTTCACTCAATCATATATGTGGAAGTGTGTGTATACACATACATACACATATATTGTGTATATTTACAGATGTGTATATATATATATATATATATATATACATATCCACATACCTTTCTGTTTCAATGAATTGAATTCTATGGATTGAAAAACTAATGTTCTGTTTGATAATTTTGTGGCATGGTAAAATGTGACACATCAATAAGGAATGGATGCAAAACAAAGGACTTGGGATGAGAAAAAAATATATATATATATATATATTTTACCAAATTAGAAACATAGTATTGCCCTGAAATATAATCAGATTTATATCTGGGAGTTGGCCCAGCATATCTTCACCAGTTAGTAAGTTACTAAATAGAGCTTCTGAGGGTTATGCCAGACTTTTCAGAAGTGGATTTTCAAAGTGGGAACCTTGACCCCAGGTACATTAAAAAATACAAAATCCAGGGGAAAAAAATTATCCAAATGGTGGTAAACAACACTTAAGACAAGAATTCTCAAACTTTTTGGTCTCTTTACTCTTAAAAGTTATTGCCCTCTTTCCTCAAAATTTTTGTTTATGTGGGCCATATATGATAACATAATAACAACATAATAGCATCTGATATAACAAGTAACATAAAACACCTGATAACATAATAATAAACTCAACTGGCATCTGTCAGAAATTTAATATATTTTAGTATAACTATGAAAATGGTTTTGACCTCAGGGATCCCCTGAAAGGATGGACCTCACTTTGAGCAATGCTAGTTTAGGAAATTGTTGGCCCAAGCTCCTGAAGACTCACCTTCATCTAGTGCTACACACTTTGGAAAAATCCTTTCCTCACAACAAATCTATAAGGTAGGTAATAATCTAAATATTGTTGCTCTCACTTTATAAATGAAGAATCTGAAGTGAGACAGATAAATAGCTAGCTGAACATAGGCATTTAAATTACACTTAAAAGTTTGAAAATCACTTTACATATGTTACCTCATTGGATCTTCATAACAATATGAGGTCAGTGCATTATTATCTCCATTTTATAATGGAACTGAGGTTGAAAGAAATTAAGTGAATTGCCCAGGGTCATGCCCAGTAAGTGTTTAAGACAGAATTTAAACTCAGATCTTCCTGACTTCAAAACCAGCTCTCCATTCACCATGCTACTCAGCTGCTTTAAAATGACTTGCACAAAATGAAGACACTTGCCAGATTCCACAACTAATCTGTCAGTCTGGAATCATCGGGCTTACAACATGTGGAATGACTCTTTGAGGCCCCATTTGGGGTTTTCTTGGCAAAAACAATGTAGTGATTTGCTATTTTCTTCTCTAGCTCATTTTACAAATGAGGATACTGAGCCAAGCAGGGGTAAGTGATTTGCTCAGGGTCACACAGTATCAGATTTTAACCCACAAAGATGAATCGTCCCAACAGTAGTGACTTAACAAATACTTATTTGGTTGTCTCAAATCCAAATCTTTTGTCTCTATATTCTGTATCCTTCCCAAAGGAAATACTTAAAAAAAATCTAATAACAAGTGGTGAAATGGAGAAGGGAAATGGTAAGATATATGGAAATCTAATTCTCTCTGTGGCATTCTGCTTTCATGTTGAGACAATATTGCCTTATGGATTTGGGATGTATCCATATGGAATGCAGGCCTGCCCAAATGAAATACAATGCACAATCTCAAGCAAATATACAGTAGAAAATCAGCCTAAAGAAAGGGCTGAGCCTGGTTTGCTGTGAGTACCTACATTATCTGCTACATGCTCACAGAAGAATTTTAATGCAATTTATCCAAGTGCAAGTATGATGCTGATAAGCAGAGCCAATCTTTTGATTAACACCAAGGTTTCCTTGAGAAGATGCATAACTTATTTTGAAAAGTACACAAACAAATAGAAGGCATAGGATTCACAGCCTGTGCTTTCAGGGTCCAGAAGGGAGTCAAGCTTCCTTTTAGGGGCAAGATTATTGTTTCTGATTTCAATCCCTCACCTGACTAGACAGAATGGATTGAATTCATCATCCAGTCTCTGAAGCCTTATAATTGCCTAATATTTGACTCTCTGATTACAGTATTTATCTTTTAAAGACCTGGATAAACATGCACAGGTGTAATATTTCCCCCTAAATGGCTTTCTTATCTCAGGCCTTTAGGAAACATTATAAAAGAGCTCCATTGAATTCAACTGGGATGTTATGCAGCTGATAAATATTTGTTGGTCTTTACCCCCAGAGGGTCTTTACCCATTTCAGGGCTGGATTAGTAGTCCCTATGTATCCTTAGTAGTTTAGCTTAATTTAATAGGTTATTCAATGTTTTGGGATTCTTAAAGAGGAATGCTAAGCGACTATAATAATAGAAGGGGACTATTAAAGAAGGGGGTTAAATCAGAAATATGCTAATTGACAGAAGGCATCAAAAATTACTGAGTGCTTTGCTTTTGCCTCAGAAGTATAGGAACCTCTTA
>NC_133619.1:170250923-170263423 GCF_048593235.1 Sminthopsis crassicaudata | reverse complement strand
TGTGTTTATATTTCATGTAGCTTCAATTTCAGGGAAATTTTTGTTGTTATTAAAATTAGAGCTAGAAGGGGCCTGTCTAATCCAAAACTCCTCTTTTTTTACAAATGAAGAAACTGTGGGCCCAGATGAAGTGATTTGTTCAAGTTCTAAATGGCAAAAATTGCTTTGAATTCAGGTTCTCTTACTCTTCATGTCTATCTATTGTATCCATTCTTTATCCTATTTAAAAAGAGTGGCAGAGAGAGCTAGGAGACTAAAATATGAGAAAGGAAGCTAGCAGAAAAGGCTAGAAGAAATCCACAGGCAAAACAATGCTATACTTCTGTTCTTTAGAATATGGGTGGCACATTAAATACATTATGACAAAATAAGGGGAATTCATTGTTTTTCTAGGTCAAACATTATTCAAAAAGAAGCCTTTAAACAGTGGGCAAAGCTATTTTAAAATATTAATTCTGCTATTGATTTCTTTTTGCATTTCATTTAAATGATTCAGACAGTTTTTAAAATACTATGATAAAAAGGGAAGATATTTCTTTCTTTTAAAAAAGAAATGAGAAGGCATTTCATAGATTCACTGATGCTACTAGAATCTGATTCAAAGGTTTCAAAATGTGAGAAATCCAAATCCAAGGAAATATGTTGGAAGCTCAAAGTCCCAAGATATCATACCAATAATGCTCTATATAATAGGTCAAAATGGCTTTTAATAACCTGTGATTTATAATATATGGAATTAGGATAAGATTAGGGCCAGAGAAGATAAGCATCACCTTACAGATAGGCATAAAACAGGATAAATACATTAAGAAAAAAAAAAACCTGAATGTATTTTTAACATCAGAAAAGCCAATAAAGTGTTAAGTTTCTTAATCTTTCTTTCTTATTATAGTTCTTAGTAGTCCTTATATATAATAAATAGTAGTCCTTACATATAATAAATTTATAAATTTAGATTATAATAAATGGCACATTTAATACATTCTTGATCAGAGGCTTAATGAATGTTTAACTGAATTGTTGAACTCTATTCCCTATATCATGCATTTATTTTATAGTAATAAATTAATAATTACAGTAAAGGTTTAAAGAGGTCAATAGACAGTAATCATTAGCAACATTATTTCCTTTTTTTTGTTTTCTTTCTTTTTTTTCCTGAAGAAACAGCGATTAAGTGACTTAATCAAGATGACATAGCTAGTAAGTGTCTGTCTGAGGTATAATTTGACTTCAGATCCTTCTGACTCCATGATCAGTGTTCTATCCACCTGTGCCACATAGCTACACTGGCAACATGATTTTCTAATGTCACATGCACAATTTGCAAAGCTTGTCTTGGGCACACAGGTGTCTTGTTTCAGGTTTGCCTGTTCTACATGCAGAATCATATTACAGATAGTTTTAAACAAATAATTCTCATGAGAGTCATGTGGTAGAAAAAATATTGAAGTAAAATACCTAACTTTTAATCCTAGTTCTGCCACCAGAAATGTAATCTTAGCTGAATCATATGCCATTTCTAAACCCCAGAATCCTCATCTGTGAAATTGGTTGATAGCATCTCCCTAAACTTGCATCACAAGTTTTTTGTGGAAACATTTCTCTGAAGTACTATTCTTATCAATTTGCCTTTTGGAATACATATGAAAGATAAACTATAGCCCTAATAATGATTCTATATGCCCAATATAAATAGTAAATGTGTCTCAGTTGGATATGCATGAGAACAATGGAATAGACAACAAAATGCAGGATAGTGTTGGCTAGACTTTTCTGAAGATTCCATTGTTTTCCCTCCTTCAAAAGGGACAATATTACTCTATCCTCCAATCCCAAACTAAAAGAGCCCAGGCTAGCACATCTTTGGTTACTGCGACCACTGCTTTATGGTATAATTTTAGGTCTGGTACAGCTAGGCCACCTTCGTTGGCATTTTTTTCATTAATTCTCTTGAAATTCTTGACTTTTTGTTCTTCCAGATGAATTCTGTTATTATTTTTTCTGTCTCTGTGATGTAATTTATTGGGACATTGATTGGGATAACACTGAACAAGTAAATTAATTTAGATAGAATTGTCATTTTTATTATATTAGCTCATCCTATCCATGAGCACTTGATAAGTCTTCTAATTGATTAGATCTAACTTTGTGTGGAAAGTGTTCTGTAATTATTTTCATATAGTTCCTGACTTTGTCTTGGCAGGTAGATTCCCAAATATTTTATATTATCTACAGTAATTTAAATGAAATTTCTCTTTCTATCTCTTGCTACTGATGTTGGTAACATATAGAAATGCTGCTGATTTGTGTGGATTTATTTTGTATCCTTCAACTTTGCTAAAATTGTGAATTGTTTCTAGTAGTTTTTTAATTGATTCTCTAGCATTCTCTAAGTATACCATAATATTATCTACACAATGATAATTTGGTTTCCTCATTCCTCTAATTTTTTTCTTCTCTTATTGCTAAAGTTAATATTTCTAATACAATTTTGAATAGTAATGGTGACAGAAGGCAACCTTGTTTCACCCCAATCTACTGGGAATGGTATCTTTGGCTATTGTGAAATTACACTAAATGAATTAGCAATTTTAGAACCAAACTTGACCCAGGATTAAGACAGTATTCAAAGAAAAGACTAGAAAAAACAAAGTAAAATCAATCTGTAATTCCCAGAACAAAATCTGGCAAAATGAAATCTATACTAGGTGCCTATAATTGCTCCTCTCTCCCTAGGATATATACTTTTTTTAATATATTAAGATGTTCTTTGAAGGATACATTCAGTATACTTGTTTATGGAGAGAAGTGAATATCTACAAGGCCAGACAGAACAAAAAAAAAAAAAAAGACAGGCTAGAACAAATACCATATTTATAAGCATCATGAGAAAAATAATTCTATTTATGTGTCTTAATTACAAAGAAATACAAGCAGCTTTTTTTCCCCTTTTACTCCATTCTTTGCTGCTGCTCTTTCCTGTTTCATGAAGAGCAATTTTGTTTTTCTTCTCTTTTCATGCTCCTTGGCTTAGAGGAGATTTCAGAAGACATTTGCCTCCCCTATCCCTTCCCCCCACCCATTTCTCTGCAAGCACTTACTTTTTCAAAGAGCCAGAAGGCAAATAAATTGCTTTTATTTTTTCTGTTAAAGTAGGACTTCTTATACAGTCCACAATGAATAGTTCAAAAGAGCCCTAGAAAGTGCCTCTCTATTGCTCTTTTCCATCTCTCTCTAGAGGTACTTTCACTGCATTTTCTCTCTCTCCAATAATCAATCTATTGTGCATGTACAAATGTCTTCTTCCTCATATGGATTCTCTACCTACCTGTGGACTATGAGTTATTTGAAGCATTAAAGTGATTCCAAATGCACTCACAGACCTTACAGTCTAGCAAGCTCATACTAGAATCAGCCTGTCATGTTGGATAAGGCAAAATCAAGTAATAATATTGGGAAAGCATCTGTTAACATTTTTTAAGTTAGTATAACAAAGAACAATTAACATCTGGACAGCTTCTGAATAAAATATGTGACTCTGAGCAGGTCATTTCCTCTAGTGAAATGTTTTCAGTTTCTACATATCTATCCAATGAGCTGTTGAGAGTTCTATATGGTTTTAAATCCTAATTTTTACAGAATATGGTTCTATTGTTCTGTGCTTTTATAATTGTATAGTGCTCCTTTGAGAAAGAACAGGCCTTTTTCAATTTTATTGCACATGGTGATTTTTATAGAATGATCTTCATGTTGAATGTATACTCATACTTTCAAAACTTGAGTATATGTCATTTTTTCTGAGTAGATGTTTCCTTAACCAGTGCAGATTATAGCCATTCTATAATTTATATATGATCTGTGAGAGTTGCTTTCATTAAAAAAAAAAAAAAGCATCATCTGCATCACAATGCAGCCAAACTGGTGCTTCATTATGGTATGTAAATGCAATAGAATATTATTGTTCTATAAGAAATGATGAGCAGGCTGATTTCAGAAATGCCTAAAACGATTTACATGAATTGAAACGGAGTGAAGTGAACAGACCCAAGAGAACATTGTACACAGCAACAGTAATATAATTGTGATGATCAACTGTGATAGACTTAGCTCTTCAAGACAATTCTAGTCCCAATTCCATTAATTAATTATATGAGCATAAGTGAGACCTTCCTCTCTTTGGGATTCAGCTTCTTCATCTGAAATATGAGAGAACTGGGGAAAAAATGAACTCCAAGGTGGCTTCCAATTCTAAAATTCTAATAATGTCAGATATAGGAAAGTCTCATCATATTTTAAAGATTTTTTTTTCTCCAAAGAAAACAAACACTGTAGGAGAGAAAGTTACTTATATTGGATTAATGCAACAAATATTTATCATATAGCCACTATTTAGACCATCAATAGTCAGCACATTCATTGCTCCCTCCTCAATGCCATTTCTAGACCTTCCCTCTGCCACTGTTTCTCAGCAACTTCTCCTTAGGGTTTCACTTCATCCATTTATATTTTCTGTCTAGATCCTTGTTGCAGAAAACTACCATCCTTTGGAACTCTTCTTTCTTTCTCAAATACTTCTAAAACAGCATTTGTTTTGAAAGGCTTTCTGTTTTTCAGTCATAAGACTAAAATCCTCATCCTGAAGCCATTGTCATAAATAAATGCTATTAATCAGAAAGTACATTGGATAAGGGGGCATAAGTGGAGCATTACAAATCCATCACCACTTTGGAATTTCTTTCTCAACCTCTGCCATTGTCTGATTCCCATCCCAGATCCCATCTGGAGAGCCCAGAAGGAGTCCTTCTACTTCTGATCTTTTTCCACTACCTCTTTCACTTTCTCTTTTCTGTCTGGCAAAGGGACACTCACCAATATCTATAACCCTACTGGAGGTTACCTGGAGCCCCCACTTAATTCCAACCTTCTGATCTCCTTCTCCTTTCCTAATGGTAATAGGCCAGGCCCTTCCCAGAGTGGACATCACTATCCATAGTTCTTAGATGAACAGGAAGCTACCAAGTGCAATTTTCTCTGCCACTCTCTAGGCACCCAGACATTGCCACTTAACTTGACAATGCATCCTAAACGCCCAAGTCTTGCCATCTTCCTTCTAGCCAAATTATTTTGACTGTGTTACTTCCCCAGGTAGCATGTGAGCATCTTGAAAGCTGAGACTATACACTTTTTATACATTTAGCAAAGTACTTTATATATAAGAAATACCTAAATTATTTTTCATTCATTCATTCATTTCTCTACTCACACAATCATTTCACATGCCAAAAAATAAATAAATATATATATTTGAAAGTTTGATGTACAAGTTGCTGGCCTTTTATCCTACCAATTTATCAGGAAGTAAATTCAAAAGGATAGCATATTATGACAAGGCTCATCTCTACTTGTGTTTCTTTTCTTCTTCATGAGTCATCATACATCCTATTCAGTTCCTCACCAAAAACACAGCACTTACTGATAATGCCCTGGAAGATTCAGCTTGCCTTGTTTCTAGTTCTGGTTCTTAAACAAAGAATCCAGGAGAAAATATCCTAACTTCTTTTTGCCCCAGATTATCCATCTGGGAAGAGAATTACAATTCCTGCCAAATACCTTTCCTCATAGAGATGGTGCCAGGATGCAATCATGCTTGTAAAATAGCTTGACATTTGGGAACAAAAGTATCACAGAAGCAGAAGATATTGTGATTTACCTATAGGAGGTTTAGGCATTTTCTCCCCAATCTATGTAACTTGCATAATCAATGAGAAGCATCTATCTTTGCTGTGGTCTTACTCATCAGTGGTTCAGTTCTAGCTTCATGCTTCTAAAAAAGCATTTGTTTTGAAATGTCTTCTGTTCTTCAGTCATAAATTGCTCTCCTAATCCCGGCAGCCATTTTCATAAATATATGCCATTGATCAAAAAGAACATTGGATAAGAGTACATAAAGAGCAGCACAAATCCTTCATTGCTTTGGAAAACAACTCAAAATGTGTGTTACAGTGTCTACAATTTACTTATAATTTCTAAGTATATACACATTCGCATGTTATGGTGATAAAGCTTTTATCTTTAAAATGCACAATATCCATGTTACTTTAATATTTGACTTAATCCCATTAATGTTGGAGAGTTCAAAAAATAAATAGAAAAGGTCTTGTGAAATGTTAAATAAACAAATGAAATTCGAAAACTTCTGATATTCAGTGTTCTAATTTGATCATTTTTCATGGGACCTGTAATTTCACTGATATTGGGATATCCAATTAAAAAAAAAAAACTATTTATAGAAATGTAGGTTGATACCTTTATTTGTTTGTGGTATTGTTGCTGATGAGTAGTTTTTAGTCATGTCCAAGCTTTTCATGACCCCATGTAGGGTTTTCTTGACAAATATACTGAAATGATTTGCCATTTCCTTCTCCAGCTCATTTTACAGATGAGAAAACTGAGGCAAATAGAATTAAGTGACTTGCCCAGGATCATACAGCTAATAAGTATCTGAGGTCCTAACAATATCTACTTGTCGACTTATAAATTTAGCAAGTAGTAGGGAGAACTAAGAGGTCAAGTATTTTATTCAGGGTCACACAGCCAATATTTTTTAGAGCTGGACTTTGAGTGCAGGTTTTCCTGATTCCAAGGCCAGGTTTCTATCCAATATGCCAATTTGCCTTTCTTTTTTGTAATATTGTGTTAATATCTTCAAACTTTAAAGATTTATTACTATTCACACACTGTTAAAAGTTTAATGTTGGCATTATCTAGAGTTTGATTTTAACTTTATTAAAAAATGGTCATGAACCCATTCATTAATATTCTCACTGTAGAACATTCTTATATCATATCAATATATAACTTAGCTATGTTTAACCAAATGAACTAATAATCACATTGATCTCTCATTTTCCCCCTCAGTTATCTCATTTCTTATTTAGTTATCTTATTTCTCCCTCAAAATGTTCCCTGTTCTCATTATTATAGACTGTTTATTCACTAAGAAAGGACAATATCTAATTCTATCCTTGGCAAAATGCCCGGTACACTATTGTTATTCAAAAATATGTGTTATTGTAATTATTTTCATTATTTGGGGGGGACTTGATCCTGTCAGTGACAATAAAATAAATTGTTTACCCCCTGAAAAGTCATTCATTCTTTTAGAAGACTACTATGCATGGGTTAAGACCATTTGCTAAATGATTAATATGGTCTGAAAGTTATAAGTCTTTAAAAAATAAATAATACCAAAATATAGAAGAATGATGATTTCAAAGCAGAGGATTTGTGTTAAAATCCCAGCTCTAACTTACATGAATTGATGCTAAGTGAAATGAACAGAACCAGGAGATCATTGTACATAGCAACAACAAGATTATACAATGATCAATTCTGATGGACCTGGCTCTTTTCAACGATAAGATGATTCAGGCCAGTTCCAATGATCTTGTGATTGAGAGCCATCTACACCCAGAGAGAGGACTGTGGGAACTTAATGTGGATCATAACATAGCATTTTTGTTGTTTGCTTGCATTTTATTTTCTTTCTCATTTTTTTCCTTTTTGATTTTTCTTGTGCAGCAAGATAATTGTATAAATATGTATGCATATATAGGATTACTTGCCATCTAGGGGAGGAAGTGGGGGGAAAGGGAGGAAAAAAATGAAACACAAGGTTTTGCAAGAGTTAATGTTGAAAACTTATTCACACATATGTTTTGAAAATAAAAAGCTTTAATAATAAAATAAAATCCCAGCTTTGCCTCTTAAAACCAATATGACTTTGGACAAAGCATTTAACTTCTCAGTCCCCTCATCTTTAAAATCTTATAAAGTCTATTTCCTTCTATTCATTTGTGCTATTGTTCCATGGTTTTAGTCATGTTCAATTTTTTTGTGACCTCGTTTAGGATTTTGTTGGCAAAGAATCTGGACTAGTTTGCTATTTCCTTCTCCAGCTCATTTTACAAATGAGGAAACTGAGGCAGCAGGATTATGTGATTTGCTCAGAGTCACACAATCAGCATGTATGAGGTTAGATTTGAATTCATGGGGATGAATCTTCCTAATTTCAGCCCAGTGCTCTATACATTGTGATACCTAGCTGTCTCTTCTCCTATTCTTAGTCATTTTAGTTAAAGACATCAACCACTTTCATTTGGACCATTGCAACAGTCTCCTGTTTGGTCCATTCACCTCAAACTTTCCCCCTCTCCAATATGCCATCTTTACAACTGCCAAAGTATTCTTCCTAAAACATGTGTCTGTGTACTTTTTTCCTTAATCATTCATTTCTAAACAGTTCCTTGTCGCCCCTAAGATGAAGATAAATTATTGTTTCATATTTAAAGCCCTTCCTAACTGGGCTCCACCCTACATTTCAGCCTTATTGAGGGGAGCATGTTACATCCTATACTCCTTCATACAACCCATCGTCAACTATATCAGCCTTGCTATTCTACAAATACAGTATTGAATTTCCTATTTCTGTCTTTGCAACAGCTGTCTTGTCTGCAAATACTTGTTTAATACACTCCCTCCCAACATCTGCCATTCGGAATCCTGTTTCTTTCAAAGATCAGCTGAAGAACCATATTCTGCCTTCTTTATTCTCCGCAGCCACTAGTGTCTTTACCTCCCACAATTATTTTATATACATGTTGTCCACTTCAATAGAATAGAGGCATTTTGATTGCAAAGATGGAATCATTTCTCTCTGTGTGCATCTTGCATCGCGCTGTGAGAAATGGATGGGCATTTGTTTGGTTTCCATATTTGTGAAGATTGAATTGGAGAAATGGGATTTGAATTTGATGGTTGGTGATTGTCTCCCCAAAAAGAATGTAGAAATGTATCTCCTGAGGGGCAGGGACTGGGTTTTGGACTGGGATGATTTGAAAAAAAGCTTTTGTTCTTTGCCTCTAGCTTTTTACTCTTGAAGTCCCCTCAGTACATTCACGTTCTTGCACCATACCTCACCTTTGTGAATCAAAACAAGGGAAGGGCCAGACTGCAAGTTTCCTGCAAAAAAAACAAAAACAAAAACAAAAACAAACAAGCAAACAAAAAATATATTTTTCCTGGGACCTTGAGCAAATCTGGGGAAAGTTCTGAAGCTCAGCCAATGTGAGGAAGAGCCAGGGGTCTATATAAACTTTCTGAGAACTCCTTACCTTTGCACTCCCTTGCTGATGCCAGTTTTGTTCATACGGGGTATCTTTTCTCATGAGAAAGCAATAAATTCCTTTTTGCCTCCCCTAAGACGAGTCTCTCATTGAATAATTGAAAGGGGGGGCAATGACTCTTACCACACATAGCACAATGTTTGTTCAGCAGTATCCAATTCTTTGTGACCTCATGGACCATAATACAGTAGTACTGTCCATGTAGTTTGCTTGGCAAAGATACTGGAGCAATTTGCTATTTCCTTCTCCAGGGAATTAAGGCAAACAGAGGCTAATTTATCAAATGCCAAGGTTGGATTGAAACTTTAAGTATTCCTAACTCCTGGTCTGGTACTCTATCCACTGAGTCACCTACTTGCCTGTTTGACACATAATAGGTGCTTAATGCTAATTGATTGAATGCTTTCAGGTATAAATAATAAAAAATAAAAAAGATGTGTCATTAATAAGCCAAATAATCATAAACTCTTTCTCTAGTCATAGATCTGAAAGATATTTTTTCCTTGACACTTTAATTTCCTTATATTATCACCTTTCATGTTTCAGACATGTATCTATGTGGAATTTATCTTGATAAATAATGTAAGATGTTCTTCTAAATCTAATTTTTGCCAGGTTGCTGTCCAGTTTTCTTAGGAGCTTTTGTTAAATAGTATATACTCCCAGCAATAATTGGAGCTTTTCTCACCACTACCAAATTTATTTGCTACTTCTTGTTATAGTTTGAAATCTGCTACTGTTAGGCCCTTCTTTCCTAATTTATTTTTCATTACACCTTTGTAAATTCTTATCTTTTATTCCTCCAAATGACTTGGTTTTTTTTCTTAATGTTACCCATTATTCTAGCATGGCATATTCATATAAAATATACTTCATGGTACAAAGCATAATTTCTCAACATTGTGTGTCTGTGTGAGAGCTTGAGAAAGAAAAGAACTTCTTTTCTTGTTTTGAGATAAATATACATATGCTCTTGGATATAAATATATTTTTTGAGGGAGGAACTTAGAAATAGAACAATCTTTGGAAGCAAAGGAGCTGCTTTGAGAGGTATACATGGGTTCTTATCCCTGGAGGTCTTCAAGCTGAGGCTGGATGATCATTTTTCAGATATTCTGAGGTTGGGGATGGGGAGGATCAAAAGGACAGATTAATGCCCAGGAAAGGACTGACCAAATGCTCTGGAAGATCCTTTGCAACTCTGAGCCTGAATGATTCTATCACTCTAACATTCTCATAGAAGGAATTCTGTAATTCTTTCTTTCAAACTTTCTCTTATTAAATCAAGGCTCTTAAGAGAATTAAACAGCCCCTCTCGATTCAAGCTTTTATCTGTATTTTAATGCAAAAGGGAAAATGGCAAAAATCTATCAATATGTCAAAAAATTCTGAAAAAAAATTCAATATTAGGCACCTACAAATTTTACAACCCTGCAAAGACATTGGGAGAATAAATTCCTCATACCTCTTCTTTATGTCCAAACTTATTCTTTGTAATTTCAAAACATTCATTTTTAATTGTTTTGTAGTTATTACTTTTTCCACTTATATTGTTGAGTTAGTTATGTATATTGTTTTCTGGGTTCCATTTACTTTAGTTTGCATCAGTTCATCTAAGTATTTCCATTTTAAGTAATATGTTCTTTAAAAGATGAGGGAATATTTAAGAAGATATATCAGAGAGGTAGAAAGAATATTCATTTTTAAATGGGTAAAAAATCATTTTAAAGGACATCAAGGGAAATAGAGTCAAGATGACAAATAGCAGAAAGTATAAGAAGTCTTCTTTGCCCCATTTCCCCCATAACTCCTCTAAACAAATTTTTTTAAAACCTCACTAGCTCTGTTGGAGAAATCAAGTCACAGATTAGCAAAGGGAGAGGGAAAAGTATACAGACACTTGGAAAGGGCCAAAAGTGCACATTGGGATGTATTAGAGTACAAAAAGAGGCTGAGCACAAAGACAGAATTAATGAGTCTAAATTTGTGTGTTGAAGTAACTGGTGCTAGCTGGCTATTCCTACACTACTGAGTTCTGGGTCATAGACCCAGGACAGATTGAAGAAGAGACCTGAGCCATATGATATTCTAGGGTGATGAATGGTCACAGGTTGTACACTAAGTAAGAGGCAAATTCAGGAACAAGCAACAGCTGTTTGACTCAGACCCCAGGAGAGAAGTAGGATCTCAGTTCCAGATTCTAGCCCAATCTGAAATTTGCAAAGAACCAAAGCAGGAATCTTAGGCCAAAAGGAAATCCAAAAGGACCAACAGTTATCCAGATCCAAACAAAAATATTAAAACAAAGCCTAAGCTGAAGCAGAGGACAAAGTAGAAATAGAAAAGAATCTACTGGCTACTTTTTTAAAGAAACCCCAAAATGGATTTCTAAGAAAAATTGCAACCAAAATCTAGTGTCCAAGTCAAAGAAAAAGTACTGACTGCAAAGTGTTAGACAAATTCAAGTACTAAAGAAGAATAATCCTGATCACACTTGATTAGGCAGCCACAGCTACAAAGGAATGAAAATTAGAATACAATACTCTAGAAGGTAATGAATAAAAATTTATAATCAGAATAAATTACCTAGCAAAATTCAGTATAATTTGACTGGGAGGGGAAGGGATCTTTAATGAAACAGAAGGCTTCCAAGCATTCCCAATGAAAAGACCACAGCTACATAAAAACTTTGAAATGCAAACTTCAGAAGTCAGGCAAAACATAAAAAAGCAAACATGAATAGACAATTATAAGCAACTAAACAAGGATTAAACTGCTTACATTCCAATATGGAGAGGTGGTACATGAATCCTTTCTGAAACCTATTATTATCATGAGTCAAGGAGGACAATTAAAATGTCTAGGAGTGATTCTTTTACAAATTGATAATCTTAAGAGAATGGAAAAGAAAAGAAAGAGGATTGTACTGGATGAAAGGCGAGAAAGGTTAGGGGGAATTACCTCAAATAATCTGGATACACAAGTGAAAGTTTATACAAAAAAAAAAAAAAAAAGGAGGAAGGGATGGGGAATGGCAGTTGAACTCCACCCATTTGAATTGGTGAGAGGAGGGAAGAATTCACACATGCACACAAAATAGAGTTGGTATAGAAATACATTTTACTCACCAGAGAAACAGGAGGGAAAAGAGAAAGTGAAAACAAGAGGGAATAGTAAATAAAGGGAGGAATAAGTAAATTTTACAGCTCTTTTCTTGGTGACAAATATTAGAAACTAAGAGGGTGCCTATCAATTGAGAAACAGCTGAATAAGTTACAGTATAAAAAATGTGATGTAATACTATTGTGCTTTATT
>NC_133619.1:170220923-170245923 GCF_048593235.1 Sminthopsis crassicaudata | reverse complement strand
CCAAGGAAATGTGAAAACTCTACCTAAGTATTAGTGACAGCTCTATCTACTCCAGGTCGGCAACAAATGCTATATGAAGGTGGCCATGGGAACATATTATCACTAATTTCATGTCATTTACCTCCTCAAAAATTTCTTTCAAAAGTTAGGGATTCGTGCCAGTGCCAGAAAGACCATAATTAGATAGATATGAAAAGGAATAATGTGTTGATGAGATTGTGGGAAGCTACTACCCAAATTCCCATAGAAACCTTATCAGTATTTTACCCTTTTGTCCTAAGACTGACATACTAAAATTAGCAGTAGGATTCACAAATGATTGAACAGAAAGAACATGAATGCAAGGGGCTACTTTAAAATCCAAAGAAATATATACTTAGCTACAATAACTAGATCATAAAGCTGACTATTCTCTAAGCAGAAGAGTTCTGGGGGTAGCAACCCCCCAAAAATCTACTGATCCTGCTTCTGACCTAGCCCTCACAGCCATTATTCAAGAAAGCAACTCCTGTGGAGAAGGGGCCAGTCATCCTTACCAACTAACAATCACAAGGCATGAAGTTCAACCTAGCTGAAGAAATGAGGCACCCAGAGGGAAATATGAGAGGAACCATGTGCCAGGAATTAGACTATTATCACTGCCGTGACCCCGTCTCCCCTTAGACAATGATAGAGGCAGCTAGGAGCTTGAACTAAAAGTTTTTGGGGTGAACATGCTTCATGTTCAATCCTTGTAGCCATTTTCCTGAGGAACAATCCCTGTGGAGAGTCAGCTTGAAGGGTCTGCAATCACATCCATAGCAACCCTAGAAAAGAAAGCTCTTGTCATGAAAGTCCTTGACAATGCCTAATAGTTCAGTATTAGAAACTGATTGAATCTTATCCATGGAAATGTTATTGTAGAAGAGACATTACTAGCTTTTTTTGCCTTTGCACCTAAAGGACCTGAGATACTTTTTCCATCTGACTTGTAGCTGACATCTGTTTTGTCTCTCAGTAGAATGTGAGCTCAAGAGCAGAAATTAAGTCTGACTTTTCTACTTTTATCCCCAGAATTTAGCACATGGTTTTATATTCAGTAAGTGCTCAATAAATGCTTCATTCATTCATCATTCTTAACTAAGAAAAACTCACTAGAATGTACACACATAACATTCACAGGTTTGGTAAGGGACATTAAGTGGCATAGTGGATAGAGTGCCAGGTCTGGAGTCGAGAAGAGCTGAGTTCAAATCCAATCTGTGTGACCCTGGGCAAGTCCCTTAACCCTGTTTGCCTTGGTGTTCTCATCTATAAAATGAACTAGAGAAGGAAATGGCAAACGACTCTACAATCTTTGCCAAGAAAACCTTAAATAGAATCCAAAGAATCAAGTACAATTGAAACAATGGAGCAATAACAATGTGTATGGGACCCAAAATGGCAAAGTGAAGCCAGGAAGCTACTCAAGCTCTCTCAGTTTCCCTTGCAAATCATATCCTCAGAACAGAGTCTGATGGAATGAAATCACTCTCCAGTTCAAGATAGATTGGAAGGACTTCAAAGTCAGTGAGAAGGGTCTTAATCATAGCAGGTCAGCAACTGGGACGTGCAGTTCTGACTCAGTAGAGGAGCAGATCAGTGGGACAGCTGCCTGTTCCAGCTCAGAAGACAAATCCTGGGAAACCAGGCTATTTCCTGGAAAGAGAAGATAAAGCTACCCCTGCAAGCACAAGGGATTTCTGTGCTGAAAGCTAAGGTTCAGAGCTATACAGGAAGCTTGGGACAGCTCCTCCTTTACCATAGCAGCAGAGCTCAATCAAAAAGTTAAAAAAAAGAAGAAATAAAAAAAGAAAAGGAAACAAAATGAGCAAGAAAGTATCTTGATCATAGAATGTTGCTGTGGTGACAGAGAAGACCAAAACACCAACTAAAATCAGGACAAAATGTCCTATGGAGTAAATCTCAAAGATTGATATGAATTGGTCTCAAGCCCAAAGAGGCTTCTTGGAGGCGGTCATAAAAGACTTTAAAAAACAAATAAGAGAGAAGAAAAAAAGGAGAAAAGAAATAAGAAATATACAAGAAAGACTCACCAGCTTGGAAAAGGAAGGCAATTCCTTAAAAAATACAATGGGCCAAATGCAAAAAAAAAAAAAAAAAATACACTGAAGAAAACACATTCAAAAGTAAAATTAATCAAATGGAAAAAGAGATACAAAAGCTAACTGAAGAAAATCACACATTAAAAACTAGAATGTGGCAAATGGAAGCTATGAGATATCAAGAATCAGTCAAACAAACTAAAAAGAATGGAAAAAATGGAAGAAAATATAAAATTCCTCACTGGAAAAGTAGTCAACCTAGAAAATAGATCCAGAAGAGACAATTTAAAAATTATTGGTCTACTTGAAGGCCATGATCAAAAACAGAGCCTGGATAGTATTCTTCAAGAGATCATCAAGGAAAACTGACCCAATATTCTAGAAACAGAGGGAAAAATAGAAATTGAAAGAATCTACTGACTACCTTCAGAAAGAGATCCCACAGGGAAAACCCCAAGGAACATTGTTGTAAAACTCTAGAACTATAATCTCAAGAAAAAAATATTTCAGTTGCCAGACAAAAGCATTTCAAACATCAAGATGCAACAGTCAGGATTACCGAGGATCTGGCAGCTTCTATAATAAAGGATAAGAAGGCCTAGAATATCATATTCCAAAAGGCAAAGGATGTAGGGTTACAACCAAGAATTAAATTATAGGATAGAAGGGAAGACAGAAATACTATGGAAAAAACTAAGAGAAAAGGGGAGGAGTGAGAGAAGATAAGATGGTGAGTGGGGTGAGTTAAAAAAAAGAAAACACTACTAAGGACAGGGTGGAAAGAAAGAACAAAAATATAAACAAGGGAGAAAATAGGATGCAGGAAAATACAGAGCAAATAAATTCACAAATCATAACTGTAAATGTGAATAGGATGAACTCTCCCCATAAAATGGAAGCAAATTGCAAAGTGGATTGAAAAACAGAATCATACAATATGTTGTTTACAGGAAACACATTTGACAAAGAGAGACACCTAGAGAGTAAAGGTAAAAGGCTGGAGCAGAATTTATTATGATTCAGCTGAAGTAAAAAAAAAAAAAAAAAGCAGGGGTAGCAATTTGGAACTCAGATAAAGCAAAAGTAAAAAATAAATCTAATTAAAAGATATAAGGAAGAAAAGTACATCTTGATAAAAGGTACCATAAACAATGGAGTAATAACCATATTAAATATAAATGCACCAAGTGATAAAGCATAAATTCTGAGAGAAGATATTAAGCCAATTACAGGAAGAAATAGACAGCAAAACTGTATTAGTAGGGGACTTTAATCTTTCCCTCTGAGAATCAAATAAATCTAACCAAAAAATAAACAAAAAAGAAACTAGGGAGAATACAAGAATACTAGAAAATCTAGATATGATAGATCTATGGAGAAAACTGAATAATGACAGAAAGGAATACACCTTTTTCTCAGCAGTATATGGCACCTGCACAAAAATTGACCATGTATTAGGGCATAAAACCTCACAATCAAATAAAGAAAGGCAGAAATAGCAAAATGCTTCCTTTTCAGACCATGTTTCAATAATAATAATATTTAATAAAGGGCCAGGGAAAGATAGGCTAAAAAACAATTGGTAATTAAATAATCTAATTCTGAAGAATGAGGGGATCAAACAACAAATCACTGAAACAATCCACAATTTCATCCAAGGAAATGACAATAATGAGACAAATGCAAAAACCTATAGGATGCAGCCAAAGCAGTTTTTAGAGGAAATTTTATATCTCCAATTAGCTACATGAATAAAATAAGAGAAAGGAGAGATCAATGAATTGGGCATACAACTAAAAAAGCTAGAAATAGAACAAAATTTAAACCTCTAATTAAATATCAAATTAGAAATTCTGAAACTCAAAGGAGAAATTAATAAAATTGAAACTAGGAAAACAATTGATCTAATAAATAAAGCTGAGATGATTTTATGGAAAAAAAAAAAAACAACAAAATAGATAAACCAATTACCAGCATCAAAAAGGAAAAGAATTAACTTACTACAATTGAAAAAAAAATTAAAGCAATAATTAGGAGCTATTTTGCCCAACTGTATGGCAGCAAACCATAACCAAAATGGATGAATATTTACAAAAATATAAATTACTCAGATTAACAGAAGGGGAAATAAATTATTTAAATAGGCCCATTTTAGATAAAGAAATTGAATAAGCCATTAATGAACTCCCTAAGAAAAAATCTCCTGGGCTAGATGGATTTAAGCCAGATGAATTCTAATAATATTTAAAGAAGAATGAATTCCAATACTATGTAAATTATTTGGAAAATAGGTAAACAAGGAGTCCTGCCAAATTCCTTCTATAACACAAATATGATACTGCTACCTAAACCAGGAAGAGACAAAATAGAGAAAGAAAATGACAGACCAACCTCCCTAATGAATATTGATTCAAAACTTTTAAATAAAGTATTAGCAAAGAGATTAAAGCAACTTATCACAGGATAATATACTATGACCAAGTGGAATTTAAACCAGAAAAGCAGTGCTGTTCAATATCAGGAAAACTATTACCATAATTGACAATATCAATAACAAAACCACCAGAAATCATATGATAATCTCAATAGTTGTAGAAAACATAGCACCCATTCCTTTTGAAAAGCATAGGAATAAAGGAAGATTTTTGACAAACAATAAGAAGTAACAATACAGCAAATATTATTTGTAATGGAGAGAAGTTGGTGTATTCCCAAGAAGAATAGGGGTGAAACAAGGATGTCCATTGTCACCACTATTATTCAACAGTGTACTAGAAATGTTGGCTTTAACAATAAGAAAAGAAAAAATAAATTAAAGCAGTTAGAATAGACAATGGGGATTGCAGATGATATGATGATATACTGAGAATTCTAGAAAATCATCCAAAAACCTACTCAAAACATGTGACAGCTTTAGTAAAGTTGCAGAATGTAAAATAAACCCATACAAATCATCAGCATTTCTATATATTACTGACAAAGCCCCATAGCAAGAGATATAAATAAATTGTAGACAAAATAAAATATGTGGGTGTCTACCTACCAAGACAAACCCAAGAACTAGATGAACACAATTACAATACACTTTTCACACAAATAAAGTCATATTTAAACAACTGGGAAAATATCAATTGCTCATGGGTAGGCAAGTTATTATAATAAAAATGATAATTCTGCCTAAATTGATATAACTTGTTCAGTGCCATTCCAATTAAACTGCCAAAAAAGTGTTCTATAGAACTAGAAAAAAATAATAAAATTCATCTGGAAGAACAAAAGGTAAAGAATATCAAGGGAAATAATGAAAAAAAAAAATTACAGAGAATGGTGGCTTAGCAGTACCAGACCTAAAACTATATTATAAAGCAACATTCATCAAAACAATTTGGTTTTGGCTAAAAAATAAAGTGGTGGATCAGTGGAACAAGTTAGATACACACAGCACAATAATCAATAGTATTTGATAAACTTCAGTTTCTATATAAGAACTATTTGACAAAATTGCTGAGAAAACTGAAAAATAATATGTCAGAAACTCAATATAGGCTTACACCCTATACCAGAATAAGGTCAAAATTGATACATGATTTGGGCATAAAGAGTGATACTATAAGCAAATTAGGAGAGCAAGGTATAATATATCTATCAGATTTTTGGGGAAAGGGAGGAATTTATGACCAAAGAAGAACTACAGAACATTATGAAAGGCAAAATTAGTAACTTTGACTAGATTAAATCCAAAAGTTTTTGCATAAACACAAGGAAAGTACAAAGTTGGAGGGAAAAATTTTATACCCAGTGATTCTCATTTTTTTAAATATTTAAAGAACTGTGTCAAATTTATAAGAATACAAGTCATTACCCAATTGATAAATGGTTAAACAATATGAACAGACAATTTTCAGATGATGAAATTAAAGCCATCCAGCCCTTTATGTAATAACCAGAAACTGGAAATTGAATGGATGCCCATCCATTGGAGAATGGCTGAATAAGTTGTGGTATATGAAAGTTATGGAATATTATTGTTCTGTAAGAAGTGACCAGCAAGATGATTTCAGAAAGGCCTGGAGAGACTTACATGAACTGATGCTGATTAAGTGAGCATTATATACTTCAACAACAATACTATATGATGATCAATTCTGATGGACATGGCTCTCAAATAATGAGATGAACCAAATCAATTCAATTTGTTCAATAATGAAGAGAACCAGCTACACCCAGTGAAAGAACTCTGGGAAATGAGTATGAACCACTACATAGCATTTCCACTCCCTCTGTTTTTGTCCGCTTGCATTTTTTATTTCCCTCTCAGGTTATTTTTACCTTATGTCTTAGTACGATTTTTCTTGTGTGGCAAAATAACTCTATGGACATGTAAACATATATTGTATTTAACATATTTATTTATGGATCTACCTGCCATCTAGGGGAGGGGGTGGGGGGAAAGAGGGGAAAAGTTTGGAACAGAAGGTTTTGCACAGGTTAATGCTGAAAAATTACCCATGCATATATCTTGTAAATAAAAAGCTATTATAATAAAAAAAAAAAAAAAAAGAAAAAAGAAATTAAAGCCATCTATGGTCATATGAAAAGATGCTCTAAATCACTATTGATTAGAGAAAGGCAAATTAAAACAACTCTGACATACTACTTCACACCTCTCAGATTAGCTAAGATAATGATAAATGTTAGAGAGATGTGAGAAAACTACAACAATGCATTGTTGGTGGAGTTGTAAGATGATCCTACTAATGTGGAGCTCAATTTGGAATTGTGCCCAAGGGGCTATAAAACTGTGCATACCCTTTGACCTAGCAGTGTCATTACTGTGTATCCTAAGAAAATCATAAAGGAGGGAAAAGGACTCACGTGTGCAAAAATGTTTGTAGCAGCTCTTTTTGGATTAGCAAAGATTTGGAAAATAAATAGATACCTATCAATTGGGGAATGGTTGAATAAGCTATGGTACATGAAGATAATGGAATATCATTGTTCTATAAAAAATGATGAACAAGCTGATTTTAGAAAAGCCTAGAAGATTTACATGAACTGATACTGAGTGAAACAAGCAGAACCAAGAATACATTGTACATAATAACAGCAAGAATGTGGAATGGTTAGCTATGAAAGACTTCTTTCTTTTCAAGGGTTCAGTGATCCAAGGCAATCCCAACAGATTTTGGATAGAAAATGCCATTTACATCCAGAAAAAGAACTATGGATTTTGAATGTAAATTTACAGATGTTATAGGTTTACTTCCTTTTTTCTGTTTTTTTATCTCTCCCTTGGTTTTTCCCTTTTGTTTTGATTTTTTTCTCCCAACATGATCATAAAGCAATGTGCAAAAACAAAAAAACAAAAAACAAAAACAAACAAAAACAAAACAAAACAAAACAAAAAACCAATGGTATGGTAGAAAGAGAGTTAGGTCTAGCATTAGAGGACTTGCTCTGTTATTTAGGCTTTGAGGGACAAGTCAAATCCCTTTAACTTCTCCAGGCCTCAATTTATTTTTCTACAAATTGAGGGGATCAACAAAGTTTCTTTTGGCTTTAAATCTAAATCTTTGGCTTTAAAACACTAAAGATATCTATAATTTTCATATCTATTGCATCTAGAACAAAAAAGAAAGAGAAATACTCAAATGGATCAGTAATTTCAGATTTGAATATTTTCTTCAATGATTTCAACTGAACTTTGTTATATCTTTGTCCTTCTTCATACCCTCCTATAAATTCATTCTAGGTGCCCCCCGCCCTCACAGTATGCTGGGCTTCCTCACTTTCTCCTCACCTTGTAAAAATTCCTGAAGCTGCCCACTTCTCATTCTTCATGTTCACCACCTGACCAGCCCATCCTCTTTTTTGACCAGATATTTCCTTGATGGTCCCTAATACTCCAGTTCTTGTTTGAAGATTTTTGTTGGGCATATGTTCTAGCCCCTTCACACTTGTCATGTGCCTCCTCCTTGCCTTCTGTATGATCCTTCTTTCTAATTCTTTAGGTGTTATAGTCTTTCATGACATGCAGCTAAATGAAGTCTGTAGAGCTTTTCCATGTCAGTGATTATATGTACATGAGTGTGTGTGTGTGTGTGTGTGTGTGTGTGTGTGTGTGTGTGTGTGTGTGGGAGAGACGGAGAAAGAGGAGAGAGGGAGAGAGACAGAGAGATACAGAGACAGAGACAGAGAGAGAAACAGAGAGACAGAGAGAAAAAGAGAAAGAAAAGGGAGGGAAGGAGAGGGAGAGACACAGAGAGAGAAACAGAGACACAGAGAGAGACAGAGACAGAGTCAGAGACAAAGACAAAGATGTGTTTAAGGTTTGCCAGGTTTCAGAGCATCAAATACTATGTTCAGGGTAGCAATTCCCAGTTCCAAATAATATGTTTTGGGTTTTGTGAAGAATTCACAATTTGGTAAAAAGTAGTTTATTTAGGAGAAAAGATTACAGACAAAATGAAGAGATATAATAGATATCAGGAATGATGAATATAAAACAGATTTGGAACGAGGTGATTCAAGGCAATTCTAATAGACTTGTGTTAAAAAGAGCCATTTGCATCAGAGAGAGAACTATAGGGATCATTTTCATTTCTTTTGTTATTGTTCTTGTTTGCTTGCTTTTTTTCTCATTTTTTTCACTTTTTTCTCTGATTTTTCTTGCTATGATGAATATATAAATATGTTTACAAGAATTGCACGTTTAATCTATATTGGATTGCTTTCTGTGTATGGGAGTGGGTAGGGGGAAGGGAGGGAGAAAAAGTTGGAACATAGCTTTTGCTAAGATATCTGTTGAAAGCTACCTTTGCATGTATTTGGTAAAATAAAAAGATTTTAAAAAGAAAGAAAGAAAGAAAGTTGGGAGAGCATATGACAATTAATAATGAAAAAGACAAATTCCCTAGTGGAAGTCACAATTATTAGGAGAAAGGGAATACCTTATGAGATTGAAGTGCCTAGCTGGCAGCGTAAATCCATAGAGAAATTTAGTACCCTAAAAGAGTTATTTAGCAATAAGAAGGAGAAAGACACCACAAGGCATGGGAAAGTGGGAAAGGGAAAGACACCATAAGGTAGAAGGCCATATGGACTAACCCAAAAGGGATTCGGCAATGATGGCATGAACCATGGACAGATTTATAGGGAACTTGAATTTCTGACTGGACACATAGCAAAGTGGGACTGCCACAGCAGGTTGAGTTGATCCCCATCAGTGCTCTTCCCTGCTTGCCTCAGGGAGCAATTTTATCAGTATTTCAGTCTTTCTCTGCCAACCTTATCTAGTATCTCAGGACTCATCAGGTGTATAAGAACAAAAGCACAAAAGGACAATGAGTTGGGCCAAGTTAAGCAAAAAGAGAAAAGTAGGCTGAGTTGCATTCAGGAATTTCTTAAGCTCTCTTAATGCCTTTATTTCTCTCAGAAACAAAAAGAAAAAAAATAATATCAGCATTAGTACTGTATGGCTACATATCAAGGAGCACTATAATCACCAAAGAATACTATAAAAACAATGCCTCTCTCAGAAGTATTAGTCTCCTAATATTGCTTGTAGTTGTTGAGTTATTTTACTTATGTTTGATTCTTCATTGAGTTTTTGTTTTTTTGTTTTTTTGACAAAGATACCAGAGTGGTTTGCCATTTCCTTCTCCACCACATTATACACAGAAGGAAATTGAGGCAAACAGGGTTAGGTGATTGGTCCACAGCCATAAGTATCTGAGGTCACATGAATTCACATCTTCCTGATTTCAAGCTGAGTGCTCTATCCATTATACCACCTAGCTACCCCATAAGTGTAGGTCATTGTAACTCATATATCTATCAGTAAGAAGAAAAATGCAAGTATTAATTGGCATACTTCCTCACCCATGATCTAGACAGCAATTTCAGTTTTCGTTTCACCCCAGGTTTTCATTTCACCCCAGGTTTTCATTAGCAAAGATGCTACTGATGAGGTTCGAGATTTGAGGGTAAGAGATCTCCAATAGATATTGCAAATCCCTTGAGAAAGAATTTGCAAACCCAAAGTTTGTGGCAAAAGGGAACTTATTTGCACTAAGAAGACAACTTGCAGCAGTTTTCTTAGTGGGCAGGGTCCTGTTAGGACTATTGTAAAGATGGGTTGATACTGAGAAGAAAATATTTTCATCAGTGGGCTAAGTCCAGAAGGGTAAATAGCTCCTGATTAGGAATTAGCAAATAGGGGCAACTGGGTGGAGCAGCGGATAAAGCACTAGCCCTGAATTCAGGAGGATGGGAGTTCAAATCTGGTCTCAGACATTTAACACTTCCTAGCTGTGTGACCCTGGGCAAGTCACTTAACCCCAGCCTCAGGGGGGGAAAAAAAAAAAGGAATTAGCAAATATTCAGGGTTCAGAATTGTCTTTTATTAGCCTTCTAAGGCTTTACCTGGGTTTGCCTAGGCCCCAGCTGGGAGCTGTTGGAGGGAATAATCTTTAATTCAGTAGAGGGTGGTGATTATGCCCCTGACCAAGATTTCCAATTGAATGAGATTACTTATCTTAGGAAGGGTGTTGTCTGGGAAAGATTGCCCCTCCCACAGTTTGAGAATCAGGAATTCCCACCAAAGGGGACACAGTTTACATCCAGGGTCCCCAAATTTAAAGAGAACACAATATATGTCACTACCTTTGCAACCTTGACCTCCGATTTTCTTATGTGTAAAATGAGAGGGTCCTTAATGTGTCCTTCCAACTATACATCTATGCCCCTATAATTTTAAGATTAAGACTGGATCCAATCCGTTTTATAGCTATCTCCCATTTTTAAGTACATGATTTTTTTCTCTAACCTGATAAAATGGGATAGAGTTGTTTTTTGTTTTTTGTTTTTCTTTGAGAGAGAGGGTTTTTCATTTCTTTTAGGAAAGTCTTGCATAACTTAGAAAGCATGCCATAGCAAAAAAATATTGGATTTGAAGCAAAAGGACCTTCCAGGCTTCAAATTCTAGTTACTTACCATCTATGTGATTGTGTTAATTTATGTGGTTGAGGTTCAGGTACTGAATAATGTGACCTAGGAAAGCAATTGCTAGTTCCACATGATGTGTTTAGGTTTTAGCACCAAATGTTGGGGTTCAGTCATGTGAAGAATTCACAATGGCCATTCTTTCTGACAAAAGGTGTTTATTAAGAAGAGGTTACAAACAAAGTGAAGAGAAACAATAGGTACCAGGAATGGTAATTATGATATAGAATTGGGAGAGCATATAGTTAGCAAGGAAAGGAGTTATAACAATTAATAATAGAAAAGACAAGTCCCTTCTCTAGTGGGATGCACAATTAACTAGGAAAAAGGGAACACACCATGAGGTTGGAATACTCCCTTAGCTGGAAAGTGAAATCCTAAAAGGGATTTAGTTCCCTAAAGGAGCTAGCTATAAGAAGGAGAAAAAACTAGAGACATGATGGAGGCTGAGAGGAGAACATGACATGGGGAATGGGAAGGAAAAAGACACCGTGAAGCAAAATGCCCTGGCAAGCAAAACACAAAGAAGTTCAGCAAAGATGGCATGAGTCATAGACAGATTTATAGGAGAAATTTAACCTCATGGGTTTGACATAATTTAGATTTCTGACTGGATGACCTCCACAGAGGATAGGACTGATCCCCATCAGTGCCCTTCCCTGTTTGCTTTAGGAGTAATTCCATCAATATTTTGGTCTTTCTCTGTCAACTTCATCTAATTACTCAGGACCTCATCATTAATCAATTACTTAATGGTTCCAATCAATATTTCCTCTGACTTTCAAGACCAAAACATGCTTCCTTATTTGTGTTTTCTCTCTTATTAAAATAGAAACTCCTTAGAATAAGAGACTTTCACACTTAATGTTGGATTGTCCATGCTTAGTGCAGCACCTGGCTACAAATGTTACATAGCAATCATTTCATTCATTCATTCATTCATTCGTTCATTCATTCAACAGTAGTGCCTTATTATTACACTTGAAGTTATCACCGTTTATTCTATTCTGTTTTCATCAAACTGGCCTGTGATGTCCTTAGCTTAGCTTGCTATAGCTGTTCAGAGATACCGGAAGATTTAAATCCTCTTCATTCCTTACCACTCCAACTTAGACTGCTGTAGCATGAAGAGAAGGAACCAAGTCCATAATATGGATAAAGAAAATAGCCTGACACAGTTGTCTATAACAAGCATTAGCTAAACTCTTATTAGACAAACAGCACAGGTCTATTTTAGACATAACCAGAAAATCACAGGGCATCTCTTAATTTTCCTTCTTTTAAAGTCTCTCTCCAGGAGAAAATCTTTTTCCTCTGGAATCCCCCTCTTTGGTAATAATGGTTCCATGGATTTAAATCAGATTTCATAAAGATTTGTCAGGGACAAACTATCTGTCTTTCTTTTCATACTTCACTGGGAAACATCCCTTTGGTTTTAATTCATATTCCTCTAAAAGAAATCTCAGAATACACAAGAAACTATTTAACTCAGTCCTTTTACTTTGAGAAATGTGAATTTGATAAAGCAGACAGCATCTTTCTCTTAATAAGCACCTTTCATTTTTAGTCCTTTTGTCCCACAAAAAGATCCTAGTTACTCCTTGGTCTTAAGGCCTACCACTATCTGGCCCATCAAAAGTGAGCCAGTCAGCAAATAAAGAAAGATGAAGAGTCTCAGAAAAGTCCTTTTTTCCCCCCTCAGCCTTTCATTATTATTAAGCATTGATGTAGTCATTTGTACTTTACTAAGTCAATTGAATTCATTGTTTCTTGTGGCAACCCTCAGAGGTAAGTTAGAATTGTTCATTTACATTTATAAAGCACTTATCACCATAGTACCCCAGGCACTAAGTCACTAATACTAAAATATTTGAATAAAACCCTATTAATCACCTCTTAAATCTCCCTTAGGAATTAGGTTGGTCTTATTTTCCCCCCAGCCTACAAATGAGAGGTTGAATATCTTTATAAAGATTTTACAAAGACCTGAAGCTGAAACAAGGATGCAATAGTTTGTGATTATGTCATGTCTTCTTTCTTATTGGATCCATGAGATAATTCTGGAGAAGGAAATAGCAAATCACTCCAGTGTCTTTGCCAAGCAAACCCCAAATGGGATCATGAAGAGTCAGACATGACCAAAATCAATCACCTTTAGGCTGGAAAAAACTCTCTCGTGCTTCCCTAGAATCATTTTGAGTTGTCTATTATATATGCTTATGAATTGTCTAAATACAGCTTATAGGAAGACATGTAATCTTGCCCACCCTTTCCAAGAAATACTTCATTTCCTGCCAGGAAGCCGGAAAGGGAACCCACAAGTGTGCTCTCCTCTGGAAGTGGTACCAAACTAGAATTTTTAACATCTGCCACTCTAAATGGTATAGGTTTAGGGACACAATTTTTAGATTCAATCTACTTTCCTGGCTTTTATTTTGACGAGAGTTAGGTAAGGGGTACCTAGATGAAATTAGGGTTAATTGAGATCTAGTGGCAGGTTCAGGGTACAGGGAGTCAAATAGAGCTCTCCTGCAACCCCTTTTGGTTCAGCGCAAGGATACAGAGTTAAATGAGGTCTAGTAGCGGCGCAAAGTCCCCTGTAAAGGAATTTACAGACCCAAAAACCTAGATTAATGAGAGGTTTATTTGGGGTTTGGAAGTAAGGGTAAAGGTAGAAAGATGTCAGGGCCAGAGCTGGCACCGGGAGGGCAGGAACCCTTGGCATGGCCGATGTAAGGATGCCATATTTGGGGCTCTTGCAAAGAGTGGGTTCCAGGGTTCCCCTTTTTATAATGGGGGTTTTTGGTAATCTTGAAGGTGGGTGGAGTCCCAGGCTCCTGGCTGGTTTCTGCCAGGGTTAGAATTGAATAGAATTCAATGGGTTTTTTAGATAACTGTTTGTGCTGAGGATGGGGGTTAGGAAAACCTGAGCAGATCATTAGAGTGGGGGCTGGGACAGCCCAAGTTAGCTCAGATCTGGTGGGGGCTGGGAAAGCCTGAATATCTCCCATTGGGATTCATGAGGCTGGGAATTAGAAAGGAATCTTTAATCCACATCAATTTCATTCATTCATTCTTTCTTTTTTTGTTAATAATAATATACTTTTTATTTTTAAAAATACATGCAAAGATAGCTTTTCAACATTTACCCTTGCAAAAACTTGTGTTCCAAATTTTTCTCCCTCCGCTAGACAGAAAGTAATTTAATATAAGTTAAACATAATACACTTCTAAACATATCTCCACATTTATCATGCTGCACAAGAAAATCAGATCAAAAAAAGGAAAAAATATAAGAAAAAAAAAAAAACAAGCAAACAAGCAACAAAAAACAAACAAAAAAAGTTAAAAATACTATGCTTCCATCCTCATCCAATCTTCCTTCATATTTCTCTCTCTGGATGCAGATAGCTCCTTCCATCACAAGTCCAATGGAATTGCTTTGAATCACCACATTGCTGAGAAGAGCCAAGTCCATCACAATTGATCATTACATAAATTTGTTGCTATTGTGTACGATGTTCTCTTGATTCTATTCACTTCGCTCAGTATCACTTCATGTAAGTCTTTCCAGGTTTTTCTCAAAGTAGCTTGCTCATCATTTCTTATATAACAATAATATTCCATTATTTTCATATACTTATTCAGGCATTCTCCCACCGATGGGCATCCACTCACTTTCCAGTTTCTGGCCACTACCAAAAAAGGCTGCTACAAACATTTTTGCACATGTGGGTCCTTTCCCCTCTTTTATGATCTTTTTGAGATAAAAAGCTATAATGGCTGCAGCCTGTTCAAGAAGGGGCACATAAAAAGATTGGCAAATAGATTTTATGCACATGTCCCCTTGCAGAAGCTTTAAGTTGCTCTTGGTTTTTGTTGACATCTTTACTAATTGGGAGAAGTCTTCCTTTGCAAGGCTGAGAAGGTATCACAGTGTTTGTTAAAAAGAAATCATACCTCACTTTGGTCAGCCTAGTTGCTCTTTGCAGAAGGACAATGGCCCAGTCTTCACTTCTCAAATAACTCAAAATATGGCTAAGGCATTTAAGATTACTTATTATCCACTCAGCCTGGCGGCCTCAGTCCTCTGGGAAGATGGAGAAAATGAATCACACCCTTAAGTGAGCCCTTATTAAACTATGCCTGGAGACCCAAGAATTGGGTGAAGAATTTCTCATTAGAAAGGACTATTTAAGGTAATTCTGACTATTCCAATTTCAGTCAACCTTGAAGGCTTCCCCAGCTGGATTCATGTTTCTAGAATTAAAAGTGCTACTCCTGTTACTTCTTAGACATTCCTGAATATTCCTTGTGAACCCCTAGAGGACCGGAAACTATTCTTCCACAGGACTTCTGGAAACGCTGGAAACATAGTGGTCAGAGAAGGGTAAAACTGTCTGTGTTCTTCTCTCCCTCACTCTACTTTTCTTTCTTTTTATTTTCCACTTTTTCCAGGCATACCTTCCAAGAATGAGAGTTTTCCTTCAGCTCTCCTGGTGTCACTCTGGGCCACTGCCAGTAGAGAGATAACTCCTTGGTCTTTAGTAAGGCTAGAGGGGGCATTCAGAATTGTTGGGTGGGCCCTCAGCATCCTCAAGGCAGTCCACATATGCAACCTGATGCATTATTTGCAAAGACCCCATTCCCAAATGTCACCATCTGCACCCTGGATGCCACTCCATTTGTACTAGCTACCTACTCCTAGGGGAATAACTTTAACCTGCCTATCCCCTGTCTTCTTGCCAGAAAGGATCTCTTACCCACATCATAATTGTGGGATACCCATTCCAAAATTATTCTGGCAAACTCACTCATAATGCTTCTAAACCACTTTCCGTGAAACTTCTTCATCATCAACCGCCTGAGAAGTAACATTCCTTTTGGTAGATTTGTTTCCTCCAGACTCCATGCTATGAGCTTCTAACTATTTGTTCACCCTCAATACCACTGGCTGATTCTGACATTCAATACACCCCTGAATGCTGCTGTCTCCATCTTGTCTCCCCTCCTCAGTCTGGACCCCACTGGGCAGGGACAGATCTAGGCCCCTATCAGCATGAAGCAGCTCCAGAAGATGAGTTCTCTGTCCCTTTGTCCCAAATGAGTTTGGGATACAAACTGCTTGAGAGGTGAAAGGATGGAATATAGCAATAGTTTTATTTGAGACTTCTGGATAAAAGAGCATGCACATTTTATATCCCTTTGGGCCTACTTCCAGATTGCTTTCCAGAATGGTTGGATCAGTTCACAACTCTACCAACAATGCATTATTAGTATCCCAGTTTTCTCAATTCCCTGCAACATTTATCATTATCTTTTCCTGTCCCTTAGTCAATCTGCGAAGTGTGAAGTGGTATCTCAGAGTTGTTTTCATTTGCATTCCTCTAATCAATAGTGATTTGGAGCATTTTTTCATGTGACTAGATATAAACCAACAAATTCTTTTGAGACACTTCTGCAACATTGGTCTGTAACCCCAATATACTTTTGGAGTCTAATCCTCCCTAACCACACTTCTCCCCAGTATTTGGTGAAACTCCATCATTGTGGAGGTACAACACCAAACCCCATCACCAGGACATGAAAGACTATCACAAATAGAGAATAGTGAGTAAATCTATCCATCCAAGGAGATATCAAAAAAAAAAATTTTTTTAACTGAAGAAGTTATACAGATTAAAATATACAAACAAAACAGAAAAAAAAAAAAAAAAAAAAAACAGAATAAATGAGCAATCCCAATGGAAATGAGATCTTAACTGCACAAAGAAGCCCTAATATCACTGGATTATAATTCTGGTCCAAAAGAAATAAATATAAGAATTTATACCATACCATATTTCATATGTTTTTCAGGGAAATGCTATATGTAGACAATGGAAAATGAGTTGGCTTTTAGGACAACTAACATAGGATAGTAGTCTTTTAGGACAGTCAATAATATGACTGCTAGTTGGCATAATGGATAGAGCATTATAAGACCTGAAATTCTTGGCTCAGACATTTACTGGCTATCTAACCCTAACAAGTCACTTAAATTCTTTGAATGTTAGTTTTCTTCTCTGTAAAATGGATCAATAATCACACCTACCTCTCTTGTTATAAGTATACTCAAAAGTGCTATGTAAATGCTACCTCTTTGACCTCTGTGCATGATTATGTGATTAAATGAAACAGAAAGAAGAAAATCAAGTGTTTTATTTATCTTTGTCATTTATCTTTGTCAAACATTGCAGTAGGCAAACCTCCCTGACTTACTTTTATTCTCTGTAGTTGTGTCTCTAAAACACAGTCACTGCCATTGAGAAATTTACAATTCATGGAGTGATTATACAAATAACTGTAATGCTATGTAGAATATAATCAGTGCATAAGAAAGTGCTAGTCAAGAAGAGATGCTAGTGGACTGGAAAAAGAAACTAATTTTACTAGAATCAGATAAGTCTGAGACAGTTTTTTGCTCCTACAGAGAAGGGTCCTAAATTATTATAGCATCAGAGTCTAAGTCAAGAGCTTTGCTTCCATTTGATCAAAAGACTTGTGTGTATTCAAAGCATCACTCTGGTAGAGTGGGAAGAGTACTGACTCCAGAACCAAACAAATTAGCCTTAAGTTTGACCCCTGAATCTCACCAGTTGTATAACTGGGCAGAATCATCGTAATCTCTGAGTCTTAGGTTTTTTTATCAATAAAATGGAGAGAAGAACCTCCAACCATCTATCTGACAGGATGGTTATAAGGCAAGTACATTGTAAATCTTAAGATTCTTTTGCAAAGATATTTAGCTATTATTATTTGTCTTGGACTTAGATTGTATGCTAGTCAAGCAAAAATAATGTCAATCTACTATGAACACATTAATTAAAATGATACCATCATCTCCAGGTTGAATAAAGTGGCTTCCATTGGCTTTTAAAAATATAAAGTGATTAAATTTCAATTTTAAAATGTTGTCTCCCATCTAGTTCCTAATATTCACCTAAACAAGGATTCTTCTTCAATCATTTTAACCATGAGATTAAAAGCTCCTTCAGGGCAGGAGCTGTCTTTGTTTCTTTTTATAATCCCTAGCACTCAATACAGTAGGCACTTAACAAAATATTGATTGATTGATTGATTGATTGATCTGTTTTGCTGGGGACTAGGAATAAACTACACTTGATAGGGACAAACTGAGGGAGGTTAAGGCAGGGTTCTTCCTGCCCTCATCATTTTCCCTTCTTCCTACATTCATTTAAAAAGTTCCCATTATCATGTGAGTATTATAGCTTCCAATCAAAGTGCATTCTAGGTCTGTATCATCAATTACAACTCTTTCTTATACCTTATGATCTCCTTCTATTAGAAAATAACTTTCTGTACATTTCAAAAAGTTTAAAAAGATTAGATTATAATTTTTGAATGCACTTCATCAATAAAGGACAATAATTCTACTTAGTAGAAGTAAACTAAAACCAAAAACTAATTCCATTTATATCCTGATTGATGGATTAGATTTACTACTAACTGATGCACTGTTTTGGTGATCCAGACAAATTTTCTGCTTATAGATAATGTGCCAATGAATATTGGCATTTTGCCACCTGACAGGTATGAGGGTAGGCAGTTTTTCTTCAACAGTAGCCACCATTCAGAAAAAAAATAGGAGGTTTTCTTTAGATTCAGAGAAACTCCAAATATGCAGCCATTACATCAGCTTGCTTCTTCTCAGAAAAAAAAAATAATAATAAAGCAGCATATTACTCTCCATGTTCTTGTGAAGTCCTTGAAATCACATGGCTTTCATCGCCACAGGAGAACTCAATATAGGCTGCTAAAAACAGAAGGGCTGTCATTATATCACATTATAGGGGTTATTTCCTAAAAGATATTTTCATGACAGATCTGAAGTGTTATTTTCTTAACATGTTTTGCCTGCTGAATAAGAATTACACTCTGGAGGAGGCGGGTCAGAGAAGAAAGCATGCAAAGGCCAGCTCTCCTAGGGTACCACAGGTTCTGTGTAAGGCAGGAAATTCCAGGCAAGCCCCTAGAATTATCAAGCCATCAGTTTTTCCCTTTAAAAATGGAAACTCCAGCATGGACAGTCATTCAGTCTCACTTGTATTGAGCTTGGAATTTTTTCTTTTTAGGCAAGTAAGTAGCTCAATGAACAGTTTTAGATTTGGAATGAGGAAACTCATCTTCCTTATTAGATATTCATTAGCTTTCTGACCCTGGGAAAGTCACTAATCTATCAAACTTAGTTTTCTGATCTGTAAAATGGGAATAATAATAAATAGCATTACCTCACAAGTTGGATGTGATGCTTTGCTTTGCAAATCTATATTCTATAAAGGCTGAGTATTATTGTTCTTTAAAGTGTTGGTCAATTGATTTGAGTTCCATGCAAAGTTAGTTCCTTATTTTGGGGTCAATCTCGTTCATAAAAGTTTATGTCTTCCTTGAGCCCAACAAATATTTTAAAATAAATTTAACTGCTAATCCAGAAACATCTTGAATAATAGTAATATTAATAACTAGCATTTAAATAATTCTTTAAGCTTTACAAAATGCTTTATATACATTATGTCATTTGATTCTCACAATAATCCTGGGAAATGCAAGTTATTATCCGCATTTTACAGATGAAGAAACTCAGTCTGAGAGGGCGAGGCAGCTGATAAGTGACTGAGCCAGGATTTGAAATCAAATCTTCTTGACTCCTAGTCTGGCATTCTACCCACTGCACTGCCTTGGTGCTTCTAGCAAGTTATCAGAGATTTTACTCTGTACTACACTAGTAAAAACAATAGTATAGTATAGAGTAAAACTGAGCAGGGTTCATGTTACACATACTGGTTGTGAGACCCTGAACAAGATATTCTCAATGTCTCTTTCAGTTTATCAGTTTATATCTTTGACACTGCACTACAATATACAGTCCACAAGTTTCACAGGGGTTAGTATTCCTAGAAAATAGCACAAAAGTAAAAAGAAAGAAAGAAAAAAGAAAACCCAACTCATTAATATCATACAGACCTATAAAAAGTTCTAGAGACACTGTTTCTGGATAATTAATCATTTTATTAATCATATTAGCTGATAATTAATAAAAGGGGTCAGTGGCAATCTCAAATGTTAAAGACCTCTCGTGAAACTCATTCCATGCTTATATGCCTTTAGAAGAGTGGGTATTCCTGAGAGTGGCAATCAACACTGATTGGTTGACAGTTAATGAGAAAAATGAATATTAAAATGTGAAGTGGGAGCTATTTAAGGAGGGGCTAGGGGATGTGACTGATTAGTCTCACTTCTAGATCACCCTAGCCTCAGGCAATATACACAAAAAAATCTACTCCCTAAACTAGCTTAAGTAGAACACAATGGGCCAGAATTCATCTTAGATTAAATTTTTTGTAAGGTTTTCCAGTTAGTGGGGGGAGGGGGGTCTCCAACCTAAGATTAAAGGATGTATTTCAGAGATTTGGGTATTTTCATCCATCAATAAGTTTCTGAAAAAACAATTTCTAAGAAGAAAATCCTGATTCTAATTCAATAATTGATTACAAATAAGAGAAATAATTATGTATCTCAAATCTACAAGATTCTCTCAAATCTATAGAGATTTGGCTTCCCATGACCACCAAAACCTGTAAATTTTCACTAGCAATTACTTCAAATACACTTTTTTTGCATATAATTCTTTTAAACAAAATATTGATTTGGATAATATGTACTTTTTAAAATCAGTAACCAAGAAATAACCCATCAAATGCACTATAAATAAAATAAAATTGGGAACATGCAAAACATCTTTTCTCACTAATAATTCCTTAGAATTCTGTGATCTTTTATAAAAACAAAACAAAAGAAAAGAAAACAATGATCTCAGACAATATTCACTTTTCATAACATGTGAAATCTATAGTACCATAAATATTTTCCTCAATTTTGTAAATATAATATCATCCATTCATTAATGTCAAACCAATGGCCAAAAGCAGCTGCAGAACATTCTAGCACAAAGTTTAACACTATTTTCTCTCTAAGCAGTATCACTGACTTTGCCTAGTTTTGGCTTAGAGCCCAAAGTGTTGCTATTTGAGGGGTCTAGATCCCTGGTGGTCTAGAGATTAGTGGCTATAAGAGAGTTATCAAGAATCCCCATTAAACCGGCCACAAGTTCTGGGAGTGAAAGAATTCACTCATTTCCAAATATTAGTTACAAAATAAAAGTTTATTGTTAGATAGAAATCAGTTTACCCAGAGACTGACTTCTATAGTGGCAGATTATGGAAAATGGAGTTTTACACTGAGAATGCAGTTCTCAGTGGACAGAAAATCCTGGAAGCTGAATGAGCTACCAAGGTCCATCTGAAAAGACTTTAGTTGACAGAGGCTTATTATATTGGCTATCTTAGTGGAGGTTGTGAAGCCTGAGCTGAGCAACCCAAGAAAGTCAGAATGGGGGCTGGGATAACTGGAGCAGATCAGAACCAGGCTGGGAGAGCCTCAATTGGCTCAGATCAAGTGGGGGCTGGGACAAGGCCGGATCTCCTATTGGAATTCAAAGAGATGCTTCTGACCAGGATTTGTGAATCAAAGCTCTGGCATCCTGGACTGGGGAGGATATGTCTCAACCAGGAGGGGCTGGGAATCTGAAAGGGATCACAGATCAATCTGAAAGGAATCACAATACAGTTTCTTAAAGGGACCCCAATCCACTTTAAAGGGACTTGCACTATGCTTTGATAACATAATTGAAATACAACACAAACCTGAATTTTAAAGACAAGGAAAATATGCAAAAGAGAACCCTTTACTCTACATTGGTAGGATGAACAAGACCAATGAAGCACCTAGTAGGATACCAGCTACTCCATAAAACTTGAGGGTATCATGTGATTGCCAATGCAAAAGTGAAAATGATGTTAATAATAAATTCTTGAAGTACCAAAAATTAAATTGGTGAATGTTGAGGATTGATTGTAGAAGCACATTTGTATTGGTAGGGACAGTTTCCTTATCAGGAAGATAATTATATTACTAGAGAAAGAAATTGTGTAAAATTATGTTTGCATATAGAAATCTGTAGTTGTATCAACTAGAAAGATTGGAAAGCAAAGACTAATAGCAATGAGCAACCTTTATGGTCATTAGCAACTTAGGGAATCTGTTGAATGGCTGAAAAAAATCCATCCCAGTTGGTAATTCTAACTATCTACTCTCTTATAAGTCATCTACTTCACAACTTTATTGTGAAAAGAAAACCAAAAAACAATGTTTTCTCACAATAATCCCTTCCCTTTTAAATGTTCTGCCATTTTGAAATGCTAACCAGGCTTCTAACCACTCAATGCTTCTCCAAAACTTGAAAAAGATCTCTCTCTGCTGATGTATATCCTACCATTTTTTTCCAAAACTAAGTTTTTCTTCCATAATGCTATTTTTCTTCCCCTGAACTCCTATGACATATACTATCTGTACCACTTGTGTACCACTTAATATTATTTGGATTATTATCCTTTTTTTTTAACAAATATAGTTAACATTCATATAACATCTACTTTGTTCCAGGAACTGTGCTTTTACAAATATTATCTTGTTTAATCCTCACAACAACTCTATTTGGAGGGCATTCTCATTATCTTTATTTTTCAGATGTGTAAACTGAGGTAAAGCAAGGTTAAGTGATTTGTCCAGTGCCACACAGGTAGAATGTCAGAGGACCAATTTGATCAAATCTTTCTCATTCCAGTTCTGCACTGCACCACATAACTGACTATCGTCTCCACTTCTTCATTTCTGAGATCAGCTACTAGAGCTAATTCTCCTTCTTTCTGAATCCTCTCAGACCGAAGTGTGCTAATAAATATTTAACAATCAGTTTTACAGGGTTGAAAATACATCTATACCACACTTTTAAGTTTAATATGCATTATTAATATCTTCTTCATCACTTTCTAGAAAACAATAAAATAATAAATCAAGTCCTGATCTGTAGCATTTGCCAAATGCTCACACTGAAATTTAACAATCAGTTGTCATGAATATTTCTATGCCTATCAGGGTCCACTTTACTCCCCACTCACATGTTTAAGTACTATCACAGACTGGAACTATTCAGACACTATAATTTAGTAGTTGATCTCTGTCACTTTGCATTTGTCCCTTTCTGGCCTTGAGACAAATATGTAAATATAAACTATGTAAATATTTATGTAAATATATAAATTGCAAACCTTTAAGCACTATGTGCTTAATGTTATTTTTAATATCAACAATATCAATATATCTTGATTCCAAGAACTGGGCTTATTTTTTATAAGAATTCACCTTAGTCTTAGTGCAGTAATTGTGCCCCAGTCTTGTCTCCTTTCATTTATTCAACTATTCATATTTATTAAGCCCCTATATTTGAATCATGGTTTTAGTTCCCAATCTAGTTGCTCCTCACTGCATACATTCTCTTAAACAAATGCATCAATCAGTCAAACCCAGTAACTTAATTTATCTCCCTGCACCTGAGTCCCCATAGCTCAGATCCTATTATCTCTTGCCTAACCTATCTAGTCTTGACTCCTAGCTCATCTAGACCATTTCTTTTTGCCTACTAACTCGCCAAGACATCTGCCAGCTAGACTTCCTTACTACCTTGTCTATTTAGATTGTCCCATATTTCCTACTTCTAAGATTTGCTCAAGTTAGGTGAATCTATATAGTTCCTAGATTTTAGACATTTCTAGTCTGTCCTATTATGGGACTGGACTGAAAATCCAATAATGCATCAAATTTTAAGCTATTAAAAAGTAGGAGTCATTTTATGATTCTTTATATCCCCAGAGTCTACCTTGTCTTTCACATAATAGGTCTTCAATAAGGATCTATTGATTTAGTGAATCCAGGATTCAAGCCTTGTATTTGCAAAAGACCCCCTCCATTCTTGGAAAGAACAATCACTCAATGCTCATGTCTGGTGGGAGGTGTTGGTTGGCAAAGAATCGGACCTCCACCTTGGACAGAGAACACACATGGTTAAGAGAGGTCCCTAGAAAGAAAGAGAGTCCAAGAAGAAAGTGACAAGTAGTTAAGTGAGATACCATTTTCAGCATGTTTCTAATTCCAGTTTGTCACACTAAAGGCTTCAAGGAATTTTCAATTGAGTGAATTCAGGGTTCTCTCTCAGTTGAGCCAAGACTTTTCACTCCTAGTAAGAAAGTTCACGGACTGTGTGTTTTCCTGGCATATTCTAATGTGCATAACTTCTCTGACTTTTTGTTTGCTATCTGCTTTAATAAATGGTTTTATTCACTATTTACTGTTAGTTACTCTTTGTGTAACTAACATTTGGTGGAAAGGAAATCAATCTCCATATAAAGCTTGGGACACTCATTCCCATTAAAATATAGTAACCCGGAAAATGACTTGAACTTAAAAATTATTTCCCCTATGCTGATAATACTTAGAGTGGCAGGTAGACACTGTTCTAGTTAGGTATTCCCTCTCTGAGGAGAGTATAATGAATCAGTCTCCTGGCCCCAATCTTCCCTTCCTCTCCAAGACGAAATCAAAGTTTTTCTTGCAGGGGGATGGGGAAAAGCAACAGATATACCTGTCGCTTAATTATTTCTATTTCTCTTCTATCAGTCATGTGGCCCTGCTGTGGAGTTATAGGTATCAAGATTAACTGGTAGCAATCTTTGATAACTGCTAATTAAGCTAATTCTGCCAGAGTACAAAGTGTGATGACTCAATCTAAACTTATGGAGAGAAACTAAGAACTGGAACAGCAGCACTACCTGACTTTTCTTCTTCCTAAGTCAAGATCAGTAATCTCTCTACACCAAACTTTGAAAGAAAAAAAAGTCCTAAATATACAGACTATCTTTATACCTACCTGCAAATCACTTTAAAATCTGTCTCTCTCT